>NC_041014.1:3774712-4080962 GCF_004193775.1 Glycine soja | reverse complement strand
TGATGTGTAAGTGTGAAAGTTACTGAACTTGATAGGTAAATGCTTCAATCCTCTGCTTACTTTTCAAGAAAGTAAGAAGGGGAAAAGGTTTTGTAAGCTTTCCTTGCTCCTTTAAGTTGATATAGGAAAAGTAGGTTCGATTATTTCATGTTCTTGAATTTATTTTGGTATCATTGGACAATTTACTTCTAGCTCTTTTTTCCAATTGTGGGGTAATGTCCTTTAGGAATTTAACTTCTAGCTTAGGCTAATCTTGTGTGCTTGAATTCAAGCCTTTAAACTTATCTTCACTGGATGCAAATGGATGGAGACTTGAAAAAGAATGAAGAGAGAAGAAGAATAAGAGGAGGATGGAACGGGGATGGAAATACTAGTGAATTTATTTATTTTATAATGGCTCGCCTTTGAAATCCCAGAATAGCAAGGATCGGGTATGTACTGCACGTTAATTTGTCTTATACGTATCATTTTTTTTCTTCTTCTCGTTTCTGCTTCCTAGTGCAGCGTAGTGACAAAATTCAAAGACAATGGTCTTTAATTTATTGCTATTTGTCCCTAACCCTGTTGCGCTGCATTTGAGGTGTCCTATGGGAAACTTGCAACTTCTTTATTCAACTCCCAACCATTCAAATCATATAATATTAAATGGTGGATTTTTTGACTGGTTTTCGTCACCATGAAGGAAAATAAATGATACTAGTCTGTAACCCGTGCGTACGCACGGGTCACTTAGTTAATAAAATTGCAATCACAGGAGTATAATTGAATATTAAATAGATATATAATTATAATGTTGATGAAATAGAGATTGTTCAGAGAAAATAAATAAAACATAATTATATATAAAACAAAATATAATCACATATAAAGTGAAAATTATAGCCACTTCCTTTCTCTTCTGATGACTATTTCCCAAATTCTTTCATGTGGCCGGTAATAGAATGATACCTCATCTCCGTGATGGAAATCGTTTTCCCTGAGAAACTTGTACCATGGCCGGACGATACTTTTATCTTTAATGTCGCGGTCAAGTGTAACGACGTCCCATTGCAGAGGAGGTGCATTCTTCCTTAAAATTGTCAAGTGATTCTCACATTGTTTCAGATATTTCCTTGCATGTGATGGGATTTCCTGCGGATCATTTATAGAGATTAATAATGTTATTGAAATTCTCATAATAATGCAAGTTAATGTGATTGTATATTACCAGTGGTTGGGGAGCACCCAGTATACATTGGGTAATTTCAGTTCTCCAGGCATGTACACGGGAATGAAGTATTGGTCTACCACATGTTTGTTGATTCAGGGGAGGTGTAAAATGTAGATCAAAGATGGTATTATCATCGCAGGCAAAGAAGTTGATGATAATAGACTCGTAAATTTTTAAATCTGCCCTGACCTCTAAGAGTCCATCTGCAAAAAAATATCTTCATCGGTGTTGTTGGACCCGTATTGGGTAGGTTGCTCCATTGTATTTGAACCGAACTTCGTATGGGTAATTGGGTGCCCATTGTTCATGGTAAAATGGAGGTATCTCTATGAATGTCTGAATATAAAAAGCAAGAAAATGTATGAAAAGAAATAATATGTCAAAAGAGAAAATGAAAAAAGTTAAAGGAACTAAATGAAAATGATATAAACTTCCACGCGAAATCCACAGTCAAAGCAAAATGCTATATATTTAAAATGTGGTGAATTGAAAAGCATGCAAATGCAATGGAAGCATGGAAGTCAGTACAAATAGGAAAAAATAGAACACGCAAAGCAGGAAACAGGGAAAAAACAAAACGAAGAGAAATGACATGATCAATCAAAAACCATGCAAATGGAATGTAAGCAATAACCAATAGATGCAAGGTAAGGAAAAAAAGTTTTTTGTATTTTAAACTATAACCTGGTCATTGTGGAAAGCTACTCTGAATTGCATGATTGCAGGTGGTCTCACAATTGGATATCTGATCTGCATGAACAAAAGATTTGCTAATGTCAAAAGTTTAAACGAAAAAATAATGCATTGCAAGATATAAACTTTGTAAGAGTGGCTCCTTACTCTGGTTGAAGCGGTGGAGGATGAGGTACTCATGTTGGGTTTTTCTGAAGTAAAAGTATGGTGATTTGATGTTAAGATGATGTTTGCAGAGGAACGGGTAATATGGGTTAATAGTTGAGTGCACTTGGTTAATTGATTTATCTTTTCGATGGCATAAGTGGCGGTAGGTTTATGTTGGAAACGGTGTAAGTGAATGGTTGCTTCTTGAATGTGAAAGGAAGTGATGATATGAAGAGCCTCAACGTGAATAGTTGTGGAAGTAACCGAAGGGTTTTTTTCTGAATGGTTTTAGAAGTGATTGGACTTTAGTGTTGTTTGTGGTGTGCATATAATAGTTGGGCCTTAAATTCCTTAATTTTTTCCATGAGGTTTCCGGCTTGATAGATTAATTAATAGATTAATAATTTAAAATTCACCTAATCATTAAAGTATTTTACACGTTCCCGTGCTTGAAGTAATTGCAGTATCAACTCTGTCGTCACCCATATCTTCTCAATAAATGGCCCTGTGAAACTGTTGTGTGTGTAGTTTCTAAAAAATGCTTAAAATGGAGGGACGTTAGAAAATAGAGAAGAATAGGCAAGATAGAGTAAAAAAACTGAAATTCAAACTGAAATAAATTAAAACAAAATGAAAAGGATTTTCTGTGAGGACTTTAATTCTCCCAGACATATCAAGTTCCAAAGTATTGTAGTCCACTAATTACTACTACCGCTACTTAGTCAGCCTTATTTATCCTTAGTTTTTTTATTTATAATGTGATTTAAAAGATAAGATGTTTAACTGATCTAGCATATTTTGCTATTAATAAAACCACGTGTATATATATATGTGTGTATTTTTCTCGATGTGTGTCTGTGTGAAAGTGGTGATATGAATGGAATTGTCATTGTTATTTAAAAAATTATAGATTGGTTGTTGTTATTCTTGCTAGATTCTTAGTATTTAAAATCAATGGAATTGTTTGCAAGAAGTGATCACAAAAGAGGAGCACTGTTTCAGAACACATCAGAAAAGAATTGAAATTGATTGTGAATTCTCAATATTTAATATCAATTGAATTGTATTGAAGGTTGTAATAACTTAAATTATATAATGCAGTGATAATATAATATTGAACAATTGATTATTAAAGAATAGAACTGTTTGAAAAAGCATGACAACAGAATTGAATCTGATATTAAACAACTGAAATTTAAGTTTTAATGTTTCTGAACACTTCTTTGTATACTACATTGGTGGTGGAATTCATGCTTTTCTGCTCATCATCATGAATAAGAATTTTTAATCCTTTTGCTGAGTTGACCCTTGACATTGCAACATATAATTGGCCATGAGTGAATACCGGTTTCGGCAAATAAAGTCCAACCATGGATAGTGATTGTCCCTGTGACTTGTTTATTGTCATTGCATAAGATAGCATAATCGGAAATTGTCTTCTTAATAGTTTAAACGGCCAGGGTGATTGTGAAGGAGACATTGACATTCTTGGAATATAAACAGCTAGGCCAATGTTTTTACCTGAGATAATTTCAGCTGCAATTACATGTTTTGCCATCTTTGTTACCACTAATCTAGTACCGTTACATAGACCTTGATTTTGGTCAAGGTTTCTTAACAGCATTATAGGACTTCCAATTTTAAGTTTGATAGAATGAGTTGGCAAACCGGATGTTTTCAATGAATTAAGGAATTCAGTAGTAATTGATTGGAAATACGAATTCTCACTGGTTTCTGATTTATCAATGGAATCAGAGCTTAGATATTCCATGTGGTCAGCTATGATTTGCAAAATTTCAATTTCAGTGGTTACATTTTTGTCTAAGCAAGTGACAATTAAATAAGTAATGATATAATTACCTGGAATGAAGGATAGCACGTAATCATTGATTTGTTCTACCATTTCATTTGTTGAAGCCAGTATTGCCTTCGATTTAAAGAATTTAGGATTATTATGGTGCTGATCTAAGTCTGGGAATGTTGATTTGACTATAGCACTCATTGGATCATCATATTGAGTAATGAGTAGATGAGCAGGAATTTGAATTGTAGCATAACCATCATTTTCATCATCTATAATTCCATCTCCAATGTCTAGAATCCATTTAGCAAATGTGACAGTTTCTTGTTCATCAACTGATTCTAGATTGATGTGTAAGCGCATGTTTTTTGTCAAGGTCAATATTTCACATGAATCCCATAGATAGGATGAATTGATTGCTACATTTACAATGTCTGAGCGCGTTCCTCTTGGGATGACTGGTAGTATTTGGCGAAAATCTCCACCAAATACTATAACTTTGCCTCCAAATATTTGATTTGACTTTGATTTATCTGTGATAATATCTCTTAAACTTTGATCAAGTGCTTCAAAACAGAATTTGTGGGCCATTGGTGCTTCATCCCAAATTATTAGGCTTGTCTGGTTCAATAATTCTGCTAATTCGATGCCTTGATGGATATTACATGTTGAGTCTTCAAAAATTGGTACAGGAATTTTAAATCTAGAATGTGCAGTTCTGCCTCCTAGTAATAATAGAGAGGCTATTCCGCTAGAAGCAACAATAATTACAATTTGATTTTCTGCTCTCAATGAACTTGCTAATGCTCCATATGAATGTTTTTCCTGTGCCTCCAAATCCGTATAGAAAAAACATTCCACCTTCATTGTTGTTGACAATTTGGATAATTCTGTGATAAATTGTTTTTTGTTCATCTGCATTGATAGGTAAGCTGATGTTATATTGAAATGAAGATTAATTTAGTCATTGATGGAAACAATTAAGTGAGGGTAGATTGTCTGTTATTAATAGAATATTAAAAGCATTAATATAATTTATAATTCGCAATGACCATTTTTTATAAGATGTTAACTGTCATTAATAGAATTTATAATGTATGAATAGGTATATTGCCTGTCATGGATGCCAAAAAGATGTTCAAATTCTGATCTCGTTTCATCATGGTTGTAGTCGAGTTTTGATAATACCAAGTTGTTTTGTAGGTAGGATGTGAGATTGATATCCTGAGGATATGGCATTGTAGGATAGTCTTTTAGTGATCTTTGGTTTATGTGCAATAGTTGTTCAATTTCAATCATTGTCAAATTTCTAAGAGTATCATCATTGATCTTAATTTCTAAGAAAAAAAAAGAAAGTTGTTAGTCAATAAAAAAGAAAAATGAAGTTTGTAGTGAATGATTGTGACCATTGCTGTGGAACATAAAAACTGTTACAACCTACCTAAGTTGGTTGTTGATTTAGTATATTGATATGCAATGTCATCAGCTAGCCAATGCCAACATTGATTCCAAACTTCTTCAGGTTTGCTCATGGCACCTGTTAACAAAATTAATACAAACAATTTCCTTAGATAATTAGTTGTGCCCCAATCCTTGGCCTCTTTGATTGCCTCAACATATTCCGTGTCATCTTGTAGAAAGCCCATTGCAAAACATGCTTCTCTATATGTTGGATATTGGATATTTGCAACAGTCCTGATATCCTCAAATGAAGTAGGTCCTTTGCAGTTGCCAAGCATCATTCTTAAATAAAACAATTCTCCTGTGGTTGGTGGTACCCATATGAGTCTTCCAATGGTATATCCTTTTTTTCTGGGTTGCCATGATCTGTTTCTTTTATTATATACAAACTTTGACACAAATTGGGAATAAGTTAGATTTCTGGCCTCATCAAAATCTTTATTAGTGTTCATCCAAGCTAGGAATTTTGAATCTAAAATAGTTGGTTTCGATAGTACATCATCTATATCATCATGATCTTCATAAATAATGTTGTGTTGATCTGGAAGATGAAAATACAATCTCTCAACAGCAGGCTTTCTGCCATGGATTGGAAAAGCAAATATTCTCCAAGCAGCTTCACAGGGAGAAATGTATCTGTGATATAGCTTGGTTAGTAAAAATAATAGTGAGATAATAAATTATGCAGGTTAAGATGAAATTACCTGCAATCTAGATATTCTTTAAGTTCATCATTATGAATATTTACATTTTGAGCTGCATTATCGCTATCAGAAAGCATAACAGCAGTCACCCTGTCATAGCCTTTGTTTATGTATTTAAATAAATATTTGATTGAAGTACTTTGATTACACCATTCAATATTTATATGAGCCCGATATTTTTTCAGTAATTTTGGATTGTAAGGTACTACATATCTGTTATCAATTATAACACCATTCTTTGAAATTGAATGACCATTGTTTCTTCTACGATAGATTGGATAACCGTTTGAATCCAAAAGAGTCTGAGGCTGAAATTGTTTAGGATAAAAACGACTGCATTTGCCTTCTTTCATACATGGAGAGTTGGGTTGTAAAATTCTGCATGGGCCATGTATCATATGGTTCTCCACCAATCTGTAGAGTTATGGGTCATCTTCATGGGAAGGTATTTCAGTTGATATTATCTTATCAATGTCAGTTGAAGATGGATATTTATTGTCTGGATGTAGAAATAGTAGTAAATGCACGTGAGGGAGTCCTCGCTTTTGAAACTCTATAGTATGCATATCTGTGATCCACAAAAGATAAAGTTACGATGGTAAGTATAATTCTGTATTTCATATCTGTAAAAGTGTTGGTTAAATTGTAATATTTTAGCTATTAATATCTACGTTATAGAACAAAGAAAAATCTCCAAATGACCAACTAATATTTGTATTTAATTTAAGTATAAAAATTGATGATCAACTAAACTCTATAAAATGCATATCTGTGATTCACAAAAGATAATCTTATGATGGTAAGTATAATTCTGTATTTCATATCTGTAAAAGTGTTGGTTAAATTGTAATATTTTAGCCATGAATATCTGCGTTATACAACAAACAAAAATGGCCAAATGACCAAGTTATATTTGTATTTAAGCATAAAAATGATGGTCAACTTACATGCAACCACTTTTCCAAGTAATTGACCCTTTGTTAAGTCTGACAGCATGTGTTCATATTTTAATCTGAAAATTCGTGATACAATATCTAGCCTGTCTGTCGGTTTGAGATTCAAAGGTGAAAGTAATCTACGAATTTCAGGCCAATTTGGATTACAGGTTAGAGTAATAAAAAGATTTGGAAAACCAACATGATTGCATATTGCCATACCGTCAAAGTAAAGTTGATCCATATAACGTGGGCTCCCAACAAACGTTGAGGGTAAGATGACCCTTTTTCCCTTGGTTAAGCCTTTAGCTGTTCCAGTATCCAATGAAGTTTGTAAGCTAGAATACTTATCAACTCTAAGCTTCTTTTGGTTGTTTCTGATATAGCTAAGTCTTTCAGATTCCACCATGGTATAACCTTCAACAATGAATTGTTGAAATAATTTTCAAGAATGCAATAAAGTCTGTGCTTCATTTGACCTGGACTGAAGTCTATAAGCAAACCACTCTCTCATTGTCAGACGGTTTCATTTTCTTTTTTTGCTGGATGAAGTACAACGATGAAGTATGTCAGCTCTATATTCGTCTTCTCCATAAGGAAAGAGTAGAGGATGCTGCAGTGGTAGATAGCTAGGATGAAGTTCATGGATTCTTTGTAATTCTCCATTTTGAGTTTCAACAATAATGTCTCTTTTTGAGCCTGGATGAAAATCGCCAACAATAAGTGCAGCAATTTCCAGAACATTAGGCATATTATATACACGACCATCTTTTCCCCGAGCAGCTATGAGTTGCAATTTGATATTATTGGCTTGATCAGCTGCCAATCTATCTCTGGCCATTCTAAAACTTTTAGCATGAGAATTGTGTTGATCTAGCATGTGACTTAAAGCTGAAACAATATGATTCTGAATTCCGGAATATTGACTGAAAAAACAATATTTAAAAATATTGATAATTGCACAAAGTATTGAAAGTGAATGAATAATTTTCTCACTGACAGAAATAAAAGAACTTCTACCTCATGACATTAATTCTATTTTGCACTTCATTTTCTGTGTCAAAGATATATAGTTGTGCAAATTTGGGTTTTTTGCCAAGCATTGGTAATAGACTGCCTATTCTATGGCATGGTTGCCCCTGTATTCTGATCGTAGGAGGTCCTCTTGAATTATTAATTGTTTTATCTAGCTTAATTCCAGCAGAAGTAAAGGCAAACATCATGTTGTATGCTTGCAAGTTATGTTGATAATTTTTACTATCAATTGTATCATCATGAAATAGAAGTTGTTGCAGATATGTGGGTGGATTTTGTAATAATGGCAATTCAACTCTGCCATCTCCACAACATAAACTGAACCTTGGATTCTGATAATTCTTATTTTTTGATATTCTTTCATCATACCACATTTGTGCATTACAATATCTACATTGGATGAGTTAATCACCAAGATCAAAATATCTTGAAATTGTTCAATATCATAGTACAATATCATGATCAGAATTTTGAATATTAACTTAAGAACATGTAGAGTAGCATCTGAAACTGGAAATCAGAATTATAGTCATTACCTTCAGTGTTGATTACAGGCTGATTAGTTGGAGATTGACAATCCTCGAAGGGAGTCATAAAATTAGAGACTGAACCTGCATAAATTATAAATATATATAATAGCAATATTTGAAACATAGCAGAAAAGAGCAGGAAACATTTTTTTTCCAGTACCATGTGTGGATTCAGAATTTTCACTTTCTGATGAATTAGAAACAATTACTACAAAATAGAGAGGAAACAAAAGAAAATGTGATTAAGGCAGCTAAGTAAATTCATTTCTTCCAAAACATGATATATAAGATGTCTCACTATTATATTCTGAAGTGCAATTAACTGTTGGTTGTGAAGATGACTGAGCATGATCATGTCGCTTCTGCTGCATAACACGTTTTCTGTTGGTCCTCGCTTTTGCAGAATCACATCTCTTTGCATGTTGATAGTTCTGCATGTTGAAAATGACTAAAGGCAGAATTGAGTTAATTGTGAACTAAACAATAGATTCACATTCAAACGAAGATCCAAATACTTGTTTTAGATGTACAGAAACTACAATAAAATTAGAAGATGAAAAAAATCGAGGATGAAGCATTTCATTGTTTCTTGATTATAGGCTGACTATTAGTGATGACATAAATTATAAATACATATAATAGCAATGTGTAAACCATAGCAAAAAAGAGGATGAAACATTTTTTTTTTCAGTACCTTGTGTGGATTCAGAATCTTCACTTTTTGATGAATCAGACGCAATCACTAAAAAATAGAGGAAAAACAAAAGAAAATGTGATTAAGGCAGCTAAGTAAATTAATTTCTTGCAGAACATGCTATATGAGATGTCTCACTATTATATTCTAAAATGCAGTTAAGTGTTGGTTGTGAAGATGACTGAGCATGACCATGTCGCTTCTGTTGCATAATACGTTTTCTGTTGATCCTGGCTTTTGCAGAATCAGATCTCTTTGCATGTTGATAGTTCTGCATGTTGAAAATGACTAAAGGAAGAATTGGGTGAATTATAAACTAAACAATAGATTTATGTTGCAACGAAGAACCAAACGCTTATTTTAAATCTGCAGAAACTACAATAAAAATAGAAGATGGAATAAATTGGAGATGGGGGACTTCATTGGTTATGCATTATAGGCTGGCTATTAGTGGTGGAATTTCCTAGATTAGATATGTTTGCATGTTGCCAATTCTATATATTGAAAAGGCTAATGATAGAATTGCCTAAATTGTAAGGTAAACAGATGAGACCAAAGGTAGATGACATAGCAAAACTATGATGCAACATCAACAGCTAGCAAAATTGGTAATATAGAAATCATGACACTTGGTTTCGGCAAAAATTGGGTTTTGGGACTGTTGCAAACTTGCAATGAAAGATATTGTCTATTTAGGACTCTGGTGGCAATCTAAACACACAAACCAAGGCCATGATGGAAAATAGGTAAGGTAGAAATGATCATAGTTATTGGCGGAAATATTGACTTCTGTAACTGTTACTAAGCTTGCAATGGAAGACATTGTATATATGTTGATGAATTTTCCATTCACTAACACAAATTTGTTTAATTTGTATGCTCAAATCTATTAGCTCATGAGTTCAATTTGAAATATGAAATTTCTATTTTACATCTTTTATTTGGCATTATGTAACCTTGTCCAGCACATCACAATTTTTTCTTTGATTTCTCTTCGCCATTGATTAGACCTGTTTTATATAGTTCTACTTTGTTGTAGTTAAAATCAAGATTAAAGTTGCGTAAGCCATCAATGAAGTTAAAAATTGCAACTGAAATATCAAACACATGATTTTAGCAAAGCAGTGATAGCTACAAAAATGGAGTGATAACATTCATGGCAAACACATTCCAAATAAGGAAATACGATGTCAGGATAGAAACTTTGATTAATTTAAAGAAACACCTTGATTGAGAAGGAAAACTGAAACTAAAAATTTAACACAATCCTCTGCATGTTATTTTTTTCTTAATATGGTTTTATTCCTGTTATTTCCAGGCAATTCAGATGGGAATGGAATTCATTAAGCAGTTAATCAACAAACAGATTAAAAACGTGAGAATATCGAGTAGCAACATGATCGCCAACGTAGCTATTAATTTTCCTCCTTGGTTGTTTTTCAATATTTTGATGTTATTTGAACACCAATTTATCTCCTTCACTGTTTTTTTTTATTTAGGCTAACTCTGCCATTAATTTGTTAGAACCATATAGACCATCAAAGGTATGGTAAACAACAATTCAATTGTATCGAGGACAACCAAACAAAGAATACTGGGAAAATCAATTGTTTTCAATGCCATATTTAATATAAGAAAACTTGCAATACTACAGTAGGAACAAAATATGGACAGATCTTAATTTAGAACGTCTAAAAGCATGAATCCAAAAAAACCGATTTTCAAATGTGCAAATGCAGTGATAACAAAAACTACATAATTATCTGTTCAATATGCCAATATTTTAATAGCAGCATGAAAACACAACAATAAGAATTTGGAATAAGCTAAATTAGCTCCTATGAGAATGTCTTGTTAATTTGTTAGACGATAGTTGGGCTGGCGAAATTTGAGAGCTCCTTAACTCATCATCGGCTTCATCAGATGACATCCGCTTTTTGGGTGTTAAAGGCAATCCCGCAACCGGATCATGGTCAGCTGTGACAAACAGAGATTGCTGCATAAAGCATAAACTGGTAAATAAAAAAATATAAGATATCAATGTTCATGACAACAACATTAACTCACACATTCAGCATGTGTAGCATCATTGCAATCAACATTGGAAGGATCTATTTTGGAACATGCTTGCACCATATATAAGTTGATGATAGTCAAACTCATGAATCATATCATCATGACAATAACGACTAAAATAGATATCAGAAAAGAACACCTCACTATCAGGCAGCATCTCCAGAACTGCATTGATCAAATCCAGGTCTTTTGAGTATCTAAGTACAACTGCATTTTTGAATCTTGATTGAATCCTGGCCTTAAAAGCAAGCACATGACCCAACAATTTGTCAAGTGCTTGAGGGGAAGCATTCAAATCAAGATCACCATCCTGCCAGAAACAACACAAATTCACCAGCTGCCAGTTACAACTCAAGAACAAAATATAATACATAAAATGAGAAGCAGCATATCATAAAGCATGAAACATACTTCAATCTTGACCCTATTCACATCATCAGCTGTTTGACCAATGAATTCAGCATATTCACAGTCCCAGAGCAAAAATTTGCCACTCTCATTGTTTTGGGTAACCATGATTTCAACTCTATACCTACCAATTTAGATGCCAGTCAAAAACAAAATACTGAATAAAACATGTTGATGGACCAAAACTCCAATTACCTTAGAACAGGCTGATCATTATCCTTGCCACATCCACATGTGAATGGTCCTGTTTGGATGTCAGTTTTCCTATGACATTGAGCACAGGCTGGATAACACCATGAATGGTTATCCATGACTATTTTGCTAATAGTCCCCACCGTAAACACAAACAACGTCCTTTTAAAAAACCATAACAATCAAATTGCCAACAATAAAATGCCATTGTTAGACACATTAGCTATAATATATGAATGCGAACAAATCTAGCCAAATTCGACTTCCAACTACAATGAATATAAAATAAACACAGATAACAGGTCCACCTCAGAAATGGCATTGATTTCTAAAATAGTTTTGACTTCAGCCTTTGAAAGAAACGAATCCTTTGATGATAGCTGACTTCCCCCTGAAACTTGTGAGCTTGCTTGATCGCCAGGTAGCAAAACTCGACTCACCTCAACACCTAAATCTAAAAGCCTTAGCCAATCGAATCAATAGAATAAAACAACAGAAAACAGTTAAGACGATTGTCACACGAATTTAACAACCACAGAGCAAAGATGATAAGCAAAATACCTCTCTTTAAATTCTTGAATTTCCAATATAGGATCATTAATCAATAGTTTTGACGCCTTGAAGGAATTGCTCACTGAAGCTGGATAACTTCCTGTAAATGCCAACAACAGCAACAACAAAACTCAGTTATTGAGTATCCAAATCAAAATGTTTTTACCTGAGAATAATTTCAGCTGCAATTACATGTTTTGCCATCTTTGTTACCACTAATCTAGTACCGTTACATAGACCTTGATTTTGGTCAAGGTTTCTTAAACAGCATTATAGGACTTCCAATTTAAGTTTGATAGAATGAGTTGCAAACCGGATGTTTTCAATGAATTAAGGAATTCAGTAGTAAATTGATTGGAAATACGAATTCCTCACTGTTCTGATTTATCAATGGAATCAGAGCTTAGATATTCCATTGTGTCAGCTATGATTTGCAAAATTTCAATTTTCAGTGGTTACATTTTTGTCTAAGCAAGTGATACAATTAATAAGTAATGATTTATACCTGGAATGAAGGATAGCACGTAATCATTGATTTGTTCTAACACATTTCATTTGTTGAAGCCAGTATTGCCTTCGATTTAAAGAATTTAGGATTTTAATGGTGCTGATAATAAGTCCTGGGAATGTTGATTTGACTATAGCACTCATGTGGATCATCATAGAGTAATGAGTAGATGAGCAGGAATTTGAATTGTAGCATTAACCATCATTTTCATCAATCTATAATTCCATCTCCAATGTCTAGAATCCATTTAGCAAATGTGACAGTTTCTGTTCATCAACTGATTCTAGATTGATGTGTAAGCGCATGTTTTTTTTGTCAAGGTTCAATATTTCACATGAATCCCATAGATAGATGAATTGATTGCTAACATTTTCAATGTCTGAGCGCGTCTCCTCTTGGGTGACTGGTAGTATTTGGCGAAAATCTCCACCAATACTATAACTTTGCCTCCAAATATTTGATTTGACTTTGATTTTATCTGTGATAATATCTCTTAAACTTTGATCAAGTGCTTCAAAACAGAATTTGTGGGCCATTGTGCTTAATCCCAAATTATTAGGCTTGTCTGGTTCAATAATTCTGCTAATTCGATCCTTGAATGGATATTACATGTTGAGTCTTCAAAAATTGGTACAGGAATTTTAAATCTAGAATGTGCAGTTCTGCCTCCTAGTAATAATAGAGAGGCTATTCCGCTAGAAGCAACAATAATTACCAATTTGATTTTCTGCTCTCAATGAACTTTGCTAATGCTCCCATATGAATGTTTTCCTGTGCCTCCAAATCCGTATAGAAAAAAACATTCCACCTTCATTGTTGTTGACATTTGGATAATTCTGTGATAAATTGTTTTTTTGTTCATCTTGCATGTATAGGTAAGCTGATGTATTATATTGAAATGAAGATTAATTTAGTCATTGTGGAAACAATTAAGTGAGGGTAGATTGTCTGTTATTAATAAGAATTTAAAAGCATTAATAATAATTTTAATAATTCGCAATGACCATTTTTTATAAGATGTTTAACTGTTCATTAATGAATTTTATAATGTATGAATAGGTATATTGCCTGTCATGGTGCCAAAAGATGTTCAAATTCTGATCTCGTTTCATCATGGTTGTAGTCGAGTTTTGATAATACCAAGTTGTTTTGTAGGTAGGATGTGAGATTGATATCCTGAGGATATGCATTGTAGGATAGTCTTTTAGTGATCTTTGGTTTATGTGCAATTAGTTGTTCAATTTCAAATCAATTGTCAAATTTCTAAGAGTATCAGTCATTGATCTTAATTTCTAAGAAAAAAAAAGAAAGTTGTTAGTCAATAAAAAAGAAAAATGAAGTTTGTAGTGAATGATTGTGACCATTGCTGTGGAACATAAAAACTGTTACAACCTACCTAAGTTGGTTGTTGATTTAGTATATGATATGCAATGTCATCAGCTAGCCAATGCCAACATTGATTCCAAACTTCTTCAGGTTTGCTCATGGCACCTGTTAACAAAAATTAATACAAACAATTTCTTAGATAATAGTTGTGCCCCAATCCTTGGCCTCTTGATTGCCTCAACATATTCCGTGTCATCTTGTAGAAAGCCCATTGCAAACATGCTCTCTATAATGTTGGATATTGGATATTTGCAACAGTCCTGATATCCTCAAATGAAGTAGGTCCTTGCAGTTGCCAAGCATCATTCTTAAATAAAACAATTCTCCTGTGGTTGGTGGTACCCATATGAGTCTTCCAATGGTATATCCTTTTTTCTGGGTTGCCATGATCTGTTTCCTTTTATTATATCAAACTTTGACACAAATTGGGAATAAGTTAGATTTCTGGCCTCATCAAATCTTTATTAGTGTTCATACCAAGCTAGGAATTTTGAATCTAAAATAGTTGGTTTTCGATAGTACATCATCTAATCAAATCATGATCTTCATAAATAATGTTGTGTTTGATCTGGAAGATGAAATAATCAATCTCTCAACAGCCAGGCTTTCTGCCATGGATTGGAAAAGCAAATATCTCCAAGAGCTTCACAGGGAGAAATGTATCTGTGATATAGCTTGGTTAGTAAAAATAATAGTGAGATAATAAATTATGCAGGTTAAGATGAAATTACCTTGCAATCTAGATATTCTTTATAAAGTTCATCATTATGAATATTTACATTTTGAGCTGCATTAATCGCTATCAGAAAGCATAACAGCAGTCACCCTGTCATAGCCTTTGTTTATGTATTTAAATAAATATTTGATTGAAGTACATTTGATTACACCATTCATATTTTATATGAGCCCGATATTTTTTTCAGTAATTTTGGATTGTAAGGTACTACATATCTGTTATCAATTATAACACCTTCTTTGAAAGTTGAATGACATTGTTTCTTCTACGATAGATTGGATAACCGTTGAATCCAAAAGAGTCTGAGGCTGAAATTGTTTAGGATAAAAACGACTGCATTGCCTTCTTTCATACATGGAGAGTTGGGTTGTAAAATTCCTGCATGGGGCCATGTATCATATGGTTCTCCACCAATCTGAGAGTTATGGGATCATCTTCAATGTGGAGAGAAAAGGTTTTCAGTTGATATTATCTTATCAATGTCAGTTGAAGAGGATATTTATTGTCTGGATGTAGAAATAGTAGTAAATGCACGTGAGGGAGTCCTCGCTTTGAAACTCTATAGTTATGCATATCTGTGATCCACAAAAGATAAAGTTACGATGGTAAGTAATATCTGTATTTCATATCTGTAAAGTGTTGGTTAAATTGTAATATTTTAGCTATTAATATCTACGTTATAGAACAAAGAAAAATCTCCAAATGACCAACTAATATTTGTATTATTTAGTATAAAAAATTGATGATCAACTAAACTCTATAAAATGCATATCTGTGATTCACAAAAAGATAATCTTATGATGGAAGTATATAATTCTGTATTTCATATCTGTAAAAGTGTTGGTTAAATTGTAATATTTTAGCCATGAATATCTGCGTTATACAACAAACAAAAATGGCCAAATGACCAAGTTATATTTGTATTTAAGCATAAAAATGATGTCAACTTACATGCAACCACTTTTCCAAGTAATTGACCCTTTGTTAAGTCGACAAGCATGTGTTCATATTTTAATCTGAAATTCGTGATACAATATCTAGCCTGTCTGTCGGTTTGAGATTCAAAGGTGAAAGTAATCTACGAATTTCAGGCCAATTTGGATTACAGGTTAGAGTAATAAAAAGATTTGGAAACCAACATGATGCATATTGCCATACCGTCAAAGTAAAGTGTGATCCATATAACGTGGGCTCCCAACAAACGTTGAGGGTAAGATGACCCTTTTTCCTTGGTTAAGCCTTTAGCTGTTCCAGTATCCAATGAAGTTTGTAAGCTAGAATACTTATCAACTCTAAGCTTCTTTTGGTTGTTTCTGATATAGCTTAAGTCTTTCAGATTCCACCATGGTAATAACCTTCAACAATGAATTGTTGAAATAATTTTCAAGAATGCAATAAAGTCTGTGCTTCATTTGACCTGGACTGAGTCTATAAGCAAACACCTCTCATTGTCAGAAGGTTTTCATTTTCTTTTTTTGCTGGATGAAGTACAACGATGAAGTATGTAGCTTATATTCGTCTTCTCCATAAGGAAAGAGTAGAGGATGCTGCAGTGGTAGATAGCTAGGATGAAGTTCATGGATTCTTTGTAATTCTCCATTTTGAGTTTCAACAATAATGTCTCTTTTTGAGCCTGGATGAAAATCGCCAACAATAAGTGCAGCAATTTCCAGAACATTAGCATATTATATACACGACCATCTTTTCCCCGAGCAGCTATGAGTTGCAATTTGATATTATTGGCTTGATCAGCTGCAATCTATCTCTGGCCATTCTAAAACTTTTAGCATGAGAATTGTGTTGATCTAGCATGTGACTAAAGCTGAAACAATATGATTCTGAATTCCGGAATATTGACTGAAAAAACAATATTTAAAAAATATTGATAATTGCACAAAGTATTGAAAGTGAATGAATAATTTTCTCACTGACAAGAATAAAAGAACTTCTACCTCATGACATTAATTCTATTTTGCACTTATTCTTTCTGTGTCAAAGATATAAAGTTGTGCAAATTTGGGTTTTTTGCCAAGCATTGGTAATAGACTGCCTATCTATGGCATGGTTGCCCCTGTATTCTGATCGTAGGAGGTCTTCTTGAATTATTAATTGTTTTAATCTAGCTTAATTCCAGCAGAAGTAAGGCAAACATCATGTTGTATGCTTGCAAGTTATGTTGATAATTTTTACTATCAATTGTATCATCATGAAATATGAAGTTGTTGCAGATATGGTGCGGTGGATTTTGTAATAATGCAATTCAACCCTGCCATCTCCACAACATAAACTGAACTTGGATTCTGATAATTCTTATTTTTTGATATTCTTTCATCAATACCACATTTGTGTGCATTACAATATCTACATTGGGATGAGTTAATCACCAAGATCATAAATATCTTGAAATTGTTCAATATCATAGTAGCAATATCATGATCAGAATTTTGAATATTAACTTAAGAACATGTAGAGTAGCATCTGAAACTGGAAATCAGAATTATAGTCATTACTTAGTGTTGATGTCAGGTGATTAGTTGGAGATTGACAATCTCGAAGGGAGTCATAAAATTAGAGACTGAACCTGCATAAATTATAAATATATATAATAGCAATATTTGAAACATAGCAGAAAAGGCAGGAAACATTTTTTTTCCAGTACCATGTGTGGATTCAGAATTTTCACTTTCTGATGAATTAGAAACATTACTACAAAATAGAGAGGAAACAAAGAAAATGTGATTAAGGCAGCTAAGTAAATTCATTTCTTCCAAAACATGATATATAAGAATTGTCTCACTATTATATTCTGAAGTGCAATTAACTGTTGGTTGTGAAGTGACTGAGCATGATCATGTCGTTCTGCGCATTAACACGTTTCTGTATGGTCCTCGCTTTTGCAGAATCACATCTCTTTGCATGTTGATAGTTTCTGCATTGTTGAAAATGACTAAAAGGCAGAATTGAGTTAATTGTGAATCTAAACAATAGATTCACATTCAAACGAAGATCCAAATACTTGTTTAGAGTTACAGAACACTACAAATAAAATTAGAAGACTGAAAAAATCGAGGATGAAGCATTTCATTGTTTCTTGATTATAGGCTGAACTATTAGTGATGACATAAATTATAAATACATATAATAGCATATGTGTAAACCAATAGCAAAAAGAGGATGAAACATTTTTTTTTTCAGTACCTTGTGTGGATTCAGATCTTCACTTTTTGAATGAATCAGACGCAATCACTAAAAAATAGAGGAAAACAAAAGAAATGTGATTAAGGCAGCTAAGTAAATTAATTTCTTGCAGAAATGCTATATGAGATGTTCACTATTATTTCTAAAATGCAGTTAAGTGTTGGTTGTGAAGATGACTGAGCATGACCATGTCGCTTCTGTTGCATAATACGTTTTTCTGTTGATCCTGGCTTTTGCAGAATCAAGATCTCTTTGCATGTTGATAGTTTCTGCATGTTGAAAATGCTAAAGGAAGATTGGGTGAATTATAAACTAAACAATAGATTTATGTTGCAACGAAGAACCAAAACGCTTATTTTAATCTGCAGAAACTACAATAAAAATAGAAGTGGAATAAATTGGAGATGGGGGGGACTTCATTGGTTATGCATTATAGGCTGGCTATTAGTGGTGGAATTTCCTAGATTAGATATGTTGTCATGTTGCCAATTCTATATATTGAAAAAGGCTAATGATAAATTGCCTAAATTGTAAGGTAAACAGATGAGACAAAGGTAGATGACAAGCAAACCTATAATGCAACATCAACAGCTAGCAAATTGGTACTATAATCATGACACTTGGTTTCGGCAAAAATTGGGTTTTGGACTGTTGCAAACTTGCAATGAAAGATATTGTCTATTTAGGACTCTGGTGGCAATCTAAACACACAAACCAAGGCCATGATGGAAAAATAGGTAAGGTAAAATGATCATAGTTATTGGCGGAAAATATTACTTATGTAACTGTTACTAAGCTTGCAATGGAAGACATTGTAATATATGTTGATGAATTTTCCATTCACTAACACAATTTGTTTAATTTGTTATGCTCAAATTCTAAGAGGAGGTGCATTCTTCCTTAAAATTGTCAAGTGATTCTCACATTGTTTCAGATATTTCCTTGCATGTGATGGGATTTCTGCGGACATTTATAGAGATTAATAATGTTATTGAAATTCTCATAATAATGCAAGTTAATGTGATTGTATATTACAGTGGTTGGGGAGCACCCAGTATACATTGGGTAATTTCAGTTCCTCCAGGCATGTACACGGGAATGAAGTATTGGTCTACCACATGTTTGTTGATTCAGGGGAGGTGTAAAATGTAGATCAAAGATGGTATTATCATCGCAGGCAAAGAAGTTGATGATAATAGACTCGTAAATTTTTAAAATCTGCCCTGACTCTAAGAGTCCATCTGCAAAAAAATATCTTCATCGGGTTGTTGGACCCGTATTGGGTAGGTTGCTCCATTGTATTTGAACCGAACTTCGTATGGGTAATTGGGTGCCCATTGTTCATGGTAAAATGGAGGTATCTCTATGAATGTCTGAATATAAAAAGCAAGAAAATGTATGAAAAGAAATAATATGTCAAAGAGAAAATGAAAAAAGTTAAAGGAACTAAATGAAAATGATATAAACTTCCACGCGAAATCCACAGTCAAAGCAAAATGCTATATATTTAAAATGTGGTGAATTGAAAAGCATGCAAATGCAATGGAAGCATGGAAGTCAGTACAAATAGGAAAAATAGAACACGCAAAGCAGGAAACAGGGAAAAAACAAAACGAAGAGAAATGACATGATCAATCAAAAACCATGCAATGGAATGTAAGCAATAACCAATAGATGCAAGGTAAGGAAAAAAGTTTTTTGTATTTTAAACTATAACCTGGTCATTGTGGAAAGCTACTCTGATTGCATGATTGCAGGTGGTCTCACAATTGGATATCTGATCTGCATGAACAAAAGATTTGCTAATGTCAAAAGTTTAAACGAAAAAATAATGCATTGCAAGATATAAACTTTGTAAGAGTGGCTCTTACTCTGGTTGAAGCGGTGGAGGATGAGGTACTCATGTTGGGTTTTCTGAAGTAAAAGTATGTGATTTGATGTTAAGATGATGTTTGCAGAGGAACGGGTAATATGGGTTAATAGTTGAGTGCACTTGGTTAATTGATTTATCTTTTCGATGGCATAAGTGGCGGTAGGTTTATGTTGGAAACGGTGTAAGTGAATGGTGCTTCTTGATGTGAAAGGAAGTGATGATATGAAGAGCCTCAACGTGAATAGTTGTGGAAGTAACCGAAGGGTTTTTTTCTGAATGGTTTTAGAAGTGATTGGACTTTAGTGTTGTTTGTGGTGTGGCATATAATAGTTGGGCCTTAAATTCCTTAATTTTTTCCATGAGGTTTCCGGCTTGATAGATTAATTAATAGATTAATAATTTAAAATTCACCTAATCATTAAAGTATTTACACGTTCCCGTGCTTGAAGTAATTGCAGTATCAACTCTGTCGTCACCCATATCTTCTCAATAAATGCCCTGTGAAACTGTTGTGTGTGTAGTTTCTAAAAAATGCTTAAAATGGAGGGACGTTAGAAAATAGAGAAGAATAGGCAAGATAGAGTAAAAAAACTGAAATTCAAACTGAAATAAATTAAAACAAAATGAAAAGGATTTTCTGTGAGGACTTTAATTCTCCCAGACATATCAAGTTCCAAAGTATTGTAGTCCACTAATTACTAACTACCGCTACTTAGTCAGCCTTATTTATCCTTAGTTTTTTTATTTATAATGTGATTTAAAGATAAGATGTTTAACTGATCTAGCATATTTTGCTATAATAAAACCACGTGTATATATATATGTGTGTATTTTTCTCGATGTGTGTCTGTGTGAAAGTGGTGATATGAATGGAATTGTCATTGTTATTTAAAAAATTATAGATTGGTTGTTGTTATTCTTGCTAGATTCTTAGTATTTAAAATCAATGGAATTGTTTGCAAGAAGTGATCACAAAAGAGGAGCACTGTTTCAGAACACATCAGAAAAGAATTGAAATTGATTGTGAATTCTCATATTTAATATCAATTGATTGTATTGAAGGTTGTAATAACTTAAATTATATAATGCAGTGATAATATAATATTGAACAATTGATTATTAAAGAATAGAACTGTTTGAAAAAGCATGACAACAGAATTGAATCTGATATTAAACAACTGAAATTTAAGTTTTAATGTTTCTGAACACTTCTTTGTATACTACATTGGTGGTGGAATTCATGCTTTTCTGCTCATCATCATGAATAAGATTTTTAATCCTTTTGCTGAGTTGACCCTTGACATTGCACATATAATTGGCCATGAGTGAATACCGGTTTCGGCAAATAAAGTCCAACCATGGATAGTGATTGTCCTGTGACTTGTTTATTGTCATTGCATAAGATAGCATAATCGGAAATTGTCTTCTTAATAGTTTAAACGGCCAGGGTGATTGTGAAGGAGACATTGACATTCTTGGAATATAACAGCTAGGCCAATGTTTTTACCTGAGATAATTTCAGCTGCAATTACATGTTTGCCATCTTTGTTACCACTAATCTAGTACCGTTACATAGACCTTGATTTTGGTCAAGGTTTTAACAGCATTATAGGACTTCCAATTTTAAGTTTGATAGAATGAGTTGGCAAACCGGATGTTTTCAATGAATTAAGGAATTCAGTAGTAATTGATTGGAAATACGAATTCTCACTGGTTCTGATTTATCAATGGAATCAGAGCTTAGATATTCCATGTGGTCAGCTATGATTTGCAAAATTTCAATTTCAGTGGTTACATTTTTGTCTAAGCAAGTGACAATTAAATAAGTAATGATATAATTACCTGGAATGAAGGATAGCACGTAATCATTGATTTGTTCTACCCATTTCATTTGTTGAAGCCAGTATTGCCTTCGATTTAAAGAATTTAGGATTATTATGGTGCTGATCTAAGTCTGGGAAATGTTTGATTTGACTAATAGCACTCATTGGATCATCATATTGAGTAATGAGTAGATGAGCAGGGAATTTGAATTGTAGCATAACCATCATTTTTCATCATCTATAATTCCATCTCCAATGTCTAGAATCCATTTAGCAAATGTGACAGTTTCTTGTTCATCAACTGATTCTAGATTGATGTGTAAGCGCATGTTTTTTGTCAAGGTCAATATTTCACATGAATCCCATAGATAGGATGAATTGATTGCTACATTTACAATGTCTGAGCGCGTTCCTCTTGGGATGACTGGTAGTATTTGGCGAAAATCTCCACCAATACTATAACTTTCCTCCAAATATTTGATTTGACTTTGATTTATCTGTGATAATATCTCTTAAACTTTGATCAAGTGCTTCAAAACAGAATTTGTGGGCCATTGGTGCTTCATCCCAAATTATTAGGCTTGTCTGGTTCAATAATTCTGCTAATTCGATGCCTTGATGGATATTACATGTTGAGTCTTCAAAAATTGGTACAGGAATTTTAAATCTAGAATGTGCAGTTCTGCCTCCTAGTAATAATAGAGAGGCTATTCCGCTAGAAGCAACAATAATTACAATTTGATTTTCTGCTCTCAATGAACTTGCTAATGCTCCATATGAATGTTTTCCTGTGCCTCCAAATCCGTATAGAAAAAACATTCCACCTTCATTGTTGTTGACAATTTGGATAATTCTGTGATAAATTGTTTTTTGTTCATCTGCATTGATAGGTAAGCTGATGTTATATTGAAATGAAGATTAATTTAGTCATTGATGGAAACAATTAAGTGAGGGTAGATTGTCTGTTATTAATAAGAATATTAAAAGCATTAATATAATTTATAATTCGCAATGACCATTTTTTATAAGATGTTAACTGTCATTAATAGAATTTATAATGTATGAATAGGTATATTGCCTGTCATGGATGCCAAAAAGATGTTCAAATTCTGATCTCGTTTCATCATGGTTGTAGTCGAGTTTTGATAATACCAAGTTGTTTTGTAGGTAGGATGTGAGATTGATATCCTGAGGATATGGCATTGTAGGATAGTCTTTTAGTGATCTTTGGTTTATGTGCAATAGTTGTTCAATTTCAATCATTGTCAAATTTCTAAGAGTATCATCATTGATCTTAATTTCTAAGAAAAAAAAAGAAAGTTGTTAGTCAATAAAAAAGAAAAATGAAGTTTGTAGTGAATGATTGTGACCATTGCTGTGGAACATAAAAACTGTTACAACCTACCTAAGTTGGTTGTTGATTTAGTATATTGATATGCAATGTCATCAGCTAGCCAATGCCAACATTGATTCCAAACTTCTTCAGGTTTGCTCATGGCACCTGTTAACAAAATTAATACAAACAATTTCCTTAGATAATTAGTTGTGCCCCAATCCTTGGCCTCTTTGATTGCCTCAACATATTCCGTGTCATCTTGTAGAAAGCCCATTGCAAAACATGCTTCTCTATATGTTGGATATTGGATATTTGCAACAGTCCTGATATCCTCAAATGAAGTAGGTCCTTTGCAGTTGCCAAGCATCATTCTTAAATAAAACAATTCTCCTGTGGTTGGTGGTACCCATATGAGTCTTCCAATGGTATATCCTTTTTTTCTGGGTTGCCATGATCTGTTTCTTTTATTATATACAAACTTTGACACAAATTGGGAATAAGTTAGATTTCTGGCCTCATCAAAATCTTTATTAGTGTTCATCCAAGCTAGGAATTTTGAATCTAAAATAGTTGGTTTCGATAGTACATCATCTATATCATCATGATCTTCATAAATAATGTTGTGTTGATCTGGAAGATGAAAATACAATCTCTCAACAGCAGGCTTTCTGCCATGGATTGGAAAAGCAAATATTCTCCAAGCAGCTTCACAGGGAGAAATGTATCTGTGATATAGCTTGGTTAGTAAAAATAATAGTGAGATAATAAATTATGCAGGTTAAGATGAAATTACCTGCAATCTAGATATTCTTTAAGTTCATCATTATGAATATTTACATTTTGAGCTGCATTATCGCTATCAGAAAGCATAACAGCAGTCACCCTGTCATAGCCTTTGTTTATGTATTTAAATAAATATTTGATTGAAGTACTTTGATTACACCATTCAATATTTATATGAGCCCGATATTTTTTCAGTAATTTTGGATTGTAAGGTACTACATATCTGTTATCAATTATAACACCATTCTTTGAAATTGAATGACCATTGTTTCTTCTACGATAGATTGGATAACCGTTTGAATCCAAAAGAGTCTGAGGCTGAAATTGTTTAGGATAAAAACGACTGCATTTGCCTTCTTTCATACATGGAGAGTTGGGTTGTAAAATTCTGCATGGGCCATGTATCATATGGTTCTCCACCAATCTGTAGAGTTATGGGTCATCTTCATGGGAAGGTATTTCAGTTGATATTATCTTATCAATGTCAGTTGAAGATGGATATTTATTGTCTGGATGTAGAAATAGTAGTAAATGCACGTGAGGGAGTCCTCGCTTTTGAAACTCTATAGTATGCATATCTGTGATCCACAAAAGATAAAGTTACGATGGTAAGTATAATTCTGTATTTCATATCTGTAAAAGTGTTGGTTAAATTGTAATATTTTAGCTATTAATATCTACGTTATAGAACAAAGAAAAATCTCCAAATGACCAACTAATATTTGTATTTAATTTAAGTATAAAAATTGATGATCAACTAAACTCTATAAAATGCATATCTGTGATTCACAAAAGATAATCTTATGATGGTAAGTATAATTCTGTATTTCATATCTGTAAAAGTGTTGGTTAAATTGTAATATTTTAGCCATGAATATCTGCGTTATACAACAAACAAAAATGGCCAAATGACCAAGTTATATTTGTATTTAAGCATAAAAATGATGGTCAACTTACATGCAACCACTTTTCCAAGTAATTGACCCTTTGTTAAGTCTGACAGCATGTGTTCATATTTTAATCTGAAAATTCGTGATACAATATCTAGCCTGTCTGTCGGTTTGAGATTCAAAGGTGAAAGTAATCTACGAATTTCAGGCCAATTTGGATTACAGGTTAGAGTAATAAAAAGATTTGGAAAACCAACATGATTGCATATTGCCATACCGTCAAAGTAAAGTTGATCCATATAACGTGGGCTCCCAACAAACGTTGAGGGTAAGATGACCCTTTTTCCCTTGGTTAAGCCTTTAGCTGTTCCAGTATCCAATGAAGTTTGTAAGCTAGAATACTTATCAACTCTAAGCTTCTTTTGGTTGTTTCTGATATAGCTAAGTCTTTCAGATTCCACCATGGTATAACCTTCAACAATGAATTGTTGAAATAATTTTCAAGAATGCAATAAAGTCTGTGCTTCATTTGACCTGGACTGAAGTCTATAAGCAAACCACTCTCTCATTGTCAGACGGTTTCATTTTCTTTTTTTGCTGGATGAAGTACAACGATGAAGTATGTCAGCTCTATATTCGTCTTCTCCATAAGGAAAGAGTAGAGGATGCTGCAGTGGTAGATAGCTAGGATGAAGTTCATGGATTCTTTGTAATTCTCCATTTTGAGTTTCAACAATAATGTCTCTTTTTGAGCCTGGATGAAAATCGCCAACAATAAGTGCAGCAATTTCCAGAACATTAGGCATATTATATACACGACCATCTTTTCCCCGAGCAGCTATGAGTTGCAATTTGATATTATTGGCTTGATCAGCTGCCAATCTATCTCTGGCCATTCTAAAACTTTTAGCATGAGAATTGTGTTGATCTAGCATGTGACTTAAAGCTGAAACAATATGATTCTGAATTCCGGAATATTGACTGAAAAAACAATATTTAAAAATATTGATAATTGCACAAAGTATTGAAAGTGAATGAATAATTTTCTCACTGACAGAAATAAAAGAACTTCTACCTCATGACATTAATTCTATTTTGCACTTCATTTTCTGTGTCAAAGATATATAGTTGTGCAAATTTGGGTTTTTTGCCAAGCATTGGTAATAGACTGCCTATTCTATGGCATGGTTGCCCCTGTATTCTGATCGTAGGAGGTCCTCTTGAATTATTAATTGTTTTATCTAGCTTAATTCCAGCAGAAGTAAAGGCAAACATCATGTTGTATGCTTGCAAGTTATGTTGATAATTTTTACTATCAATTGTATCATCATGAAATAGAAGTTGTTGCAGATATGTGGGTGGATTTTGTAATAATGGCAATTCAACTCTGCCATCTCCACAACATAAACTGAACCTTGGATTCTGATAATTCTTATTTTTTGATATTCTTTCATCATACCACATTTGTGCATTACAATATCTACATTGGATGAGTTAATCACCAAGATCAAAATATCTTGAAATTGTTCAATATCATAGTACAATATCATGATCAGAATTTTGAATATTAACTTAAGAACATGTAGAGTAGCATCTGAAACTGGAAATCAGAATTATAGTCATTACCTTCAGTGTTGATTACAGGCTGATTAGTTGGAGATTGACAATCCTCGAAGGGAGTCATAAAATTAGAGACTGAACCTGCATAAATTATAAATATATATAATAGCAATATTTGAAACATAGCAGAAAAGAGCAGGAAACATTTTTTTTCCAGTACCATGTGTGGATTCAGAATTTTCACTTTCTGATGAATTAGAAACAATTACTACAAAATAGAGAGGAAACAAAAGAAAATGTGATTAAGGCAGCTAAGTAAATTCATTTCTTCCAAAACATGATATATAAGATGTCTCACTATTATATTCTGAAGTGCAATTAACTGTTGGTTGTGAAGATGACTGAGCATGATCATGTCGCTTCTGCTGCATAACACGTTTTCTGTTGGTCCTCGCTTTTGCAGAATCACATCTCTTTGCATGTTGATAGTTCTGCATGTTGAAAATGACTAAAGGCAGAATTGAGTTAATTGTGAACTAAACAATAGATTCACATTCAAACGAAGATCCAAATACTTGTTTTAGATGTACAGAAACTACAATAAAATTAGAAGATGAAAAAAATCGAGGATGAAGCATTTCATTGTTTCTTGATTATAGGCTGACTATTAGTGATGACATAAATTATAAATACATATAATAGCAATGTGTAAACCATAGCAAAAAAGAGGATGAAACATTTTTTTTTTCAGTACCTTGTGTGGATTCAGAATCTTCACTTTTTGATGAATCAGACGCAATCACTAAAAAATAGAGGAAAAACAAAAGAAAATGTGATTAAGGCAGCTAAGTAAATTAATTTCTTGCAGAACATGCTATATGAGATGTCTCACTATTATATTCTAAAATGCAGTTAAGTGTTGGTTGTGAAGATGACTGAGCATGACCATGTCGCTTCTGTTGCATAATACGTTTTCTGTTGATCCTGGCTTTTGCAGAATCAGATCTCTTTGCATGTTGATAGTTCTGCATGTTGAAAATGACTAAAGGAAGAATTGGGTGAATTATAAACTAAACAATAGATTTATGTTGCAACGAAGAACCAAACGCTTATTTTAAATCTGCAGAAACTACAATAAAAATAGAAGATGGAATAAATTGGAGATGGGGGACTTCATTGGTTATGCATTATAGGCTGGCTATTAGTGGTGGAATTTCCTAGATTAGATATGTTTGCATGTTGCCAATTCTATATATTGAAAAAGGCTAATGATAGAATTGCCTAAATTGTAAGGTAAACAGATGAGACCAAAGGTAGATGACATAGCAAAACTATGATGCAACATCAACAGCTAGCAAAATTGGTAATATAGAAATCATGACACTTGGTTTCGGCAAAAATTGGGTTTTGGGACTGTTGCAAACTTGCAATGAAAGATATTGTCTATTTAGGACTCTGGTGGCAATCTAAACACACAAACCAAGGCCATGATGGAAAATAGGTAAGGTAGAAATGATCATAGTTATTGGCGGAAATATTGACTTCTGTAACTGTTACTAAGCTTGCAATGGAAGACATTGTATATATGTTGATGAATTTTCCATTCACTAACACAAATTTGTTTAATTTGTATGCTCAAATCTATTAGCTCATGAGTTCAATTTGAAATATGAAATTTCTATTTTACATCTTTTATTTGGCATTATGTAACCTTGTCCAGCACATCACAATTTTTTCTTTGATTTCTCTTCGCCATTGATTAGACCTGTTTTATATAGTTCTACTTTGTTGTAGTTAAAATCAAGATTAAAGTTGCGTAAGCCATCAATGAAGTTAAAAATTGCAACTGAAATATCAAACACATGATTTTAGCAAAGCAGTGATAGCTACAAAAATGGAGTGATAACATTCATGGCAAACACATTCCAAATAAGGAAATACGATGTCAGGATAGAAACTTTGATTAATTTAAAGAACACCTTGATTGAGAAGGAAAACTGAAACTAAAAATTTAACACAATCCTCTGCATGTTATTTTTTTCTTAATATGGTTTTATTCCTGTTATTTCCAGGCAATTCAGATGGGAATGGAATTCATTAAGCAGTTAATCAACAAACAGATTAAAAACGTGAGAATATCGAGTAGCAACATGATCGCCAACGTAGCTATTAATTTTCCTCCTTGGTTGTTTTTCAATATTTGATGTTATTTGAACACCAATTTATCTCCTTCACTGTTTTTTTTATTTAGGCTAACTCTGCCATTAATTTGTTAGAACCATATAGACCATCAAAGGTATGGTAAACAACAATTCAATTGTATCGAGGACAACCAAACAAAGAATACTGGGAAAATCAATTGTTTTCAATGCCATATTTAATATAAGAAAACTTGCAATACTACAGTAGGAACAAAATATGGACAGATCTTAATTTAGAACGTCTAAAAGCATGAATCCAAAAAAACCGATTTTCAAATGTGCAAATGCAGTGATAACAAAAACTACATAATTATCTGTTCAATATGCCAATATTTTAATAGCAGCATGAAAACACAACAATAAGAATTTGGAATAAGCTAAATTAGCTCCTATGAGAATGTCTTGTTAATTTGTTAGACGATAGTTGGGCTGGCGAAATTTGAGAGCTCCTTAACTCATCATCGGCTTCATCAGATGACATCCGCTTTTTGGGTGTTAAAGGCAATCCCGCAACCGGATCATGGTCAGCTGTGACAAACAGAGATTGCTGCATAAAGCATAAACTGGTAAATAAAAAAATATAAGATATCAATGTTCATGACAACAACATTAACTCACACATTCAGCATGTGTAGCATCATTGCAATCAACATTGGAAGGATCTATTTTGGAACATGCTTGCACCATATATAAGTTGATGATAGTCAAACTCATGAATCATATCATCATGACAATAACGACTAAAATAGATATCAGAAAAGAACACCTCACTATCAGGCAGCATCTCCAGAACTGCATTGATCAAATCCAGGTCTTTTGAGTATCTAAGTACAACTGCATTTTTGAATCTTGATTGAATCCTGGCCTTAAAAGCAAGCACATGACCCAACAATTTGTCAAGTGCTTGAGGGGAAGCATTCAAATCAAGATCACCATCCTGCCAGAAACAACACAAATTCACCAGCTGCCAGTTACAACTCAAAGAACAAAATATAATACATAAAATGAGAAGCAGCATATCATAAAGCATGAACATACTTCAATCTTGACCCTATTCACATCATCAGCTGTTTGACCAATGAATTCAGCATATTCACAGTCCCAGAGCAAAAATTTGCCACTCTCATTGTTTTGGGTAACCATGATTTCAACTCTATACCTACCAATTTAGATGCCAGTCAAAAACAAAATACTGAATAAAACATGTTGATGGACCAAAACTCCAATTACCTTAGAACAGGCTGATCATTATCCTTGCCACATCCACATGTGAATGGTCCTGTTTGGATGTCAGTTTTCCTATGACATTGAGCACAGGCTGGATAACACCATGAATGGTTATCCATGACTATTTTGCTAATAGTCCCCACCGTAACACAAACAACGTCCTTTTAAAAAACCATAACAATCAAATTGCCAACAATAAAATGCCATTGTTAGACACATTAGCTATAATATATGAATGCGAACAAATCTAGCCAAATTCGACTTCCAACTACAATGAATATAAAATAAACACAGATAACAGGTCCACCTCAGAAATGGCATTGATTTCTAAAATAGTTTTGACTTCAGCCTTTGAAAGAAACGAATCCTTTGATGATAGCTGACTTCCCCCTGAAACTTGTGAGCTTGCTTGATCGCCAGGTAGCAAAACTCGACTCACCTCAACACCTAAATCTAAAAGCCTTAGCCAATCGAATCAATAGAATAAAACAACAGAAAACAGTTAAGACGATTGTCACACGAATTTAACAACCACAGAGCAAAGATGATAAGCAAAATACCTCTCTTTAAATTCTTGAATTTCCAATATAGGATCATTAATCAATAGTTTTGACGCCTTGAAGGAATTGCTCACTGAAGCTGGATAACTTCCTGTAAATGCCAACAACAGCAACAACAAAACTCAGTTATTGAGTATCCAAATCAACAAATAAAATATCATACTTACCCTGTGCATCTTTTATTCTGGCATGTGTCAATATAATAACCATCGGCCCATCATCCCCACGTTCATTCAAATAGGATAGGAACTGAGTACAGTAATTCTCCCAAAGTGTGCAAGACAAAATTTCACCACTACAGCAAAGAAACAACATTACATCCATCACCTCATAAGGATAAGATAGAAATAAGCACCATCCAAAATGAAAAATAAAATTCTCGACAATATAAACTCTAAATAACCAAATATACACAGGAGATAGCAAAAGCTGTGATTAACCATAACCTCAAATCCTTCATTCTAAAAACAACCCTGGTATTTTTCGTTGAAACATGCCGAAAGACCACTTGATCAACGACCCCAATAATATCTTAAACCACCAGAAATAAAAATAGGTCATCGAAAAAAACCCAAAGAAGTTATGATAAAAATGAAAGCACAAATCGTGACTGTACTCACCAACCAACAGGCCAGACACAAAATTGCCAGCAACAACATTTGCAAATTCAACAAATCCAAATTCCTTAAAAGGCAGTTCATGCAAATTAGCTTCTCTAACAACCGTCACTCCAATAAAAAATAACTTGTACTCATGTTCGCACACTCTAAATTGACCATCATTCTTAACAACTTTGAAATTATGCATAACATAAGTGCAATTCTCTTTCAAATAAGTTTTCCAAGACTTGAGGTGGTCCGATTTACAAATAGCATGAATTTGATCACCCTGAAATATGCAAACTATATAATCAATAAATGACATCAACAACAATCCAACAATCAAATAGAGAGCACAAAATATACCTCAGAATCAACAAAAACCATCTCCGCTTGCTCAGACTTGTTAGGAGTCCCAACGAACCAAAGATCGGTGATCCTAACAACAAGCTTAACGTTTCTTTTGATCCATCAATAGACTTAATCTTGTCAGGAATCCTCGCCATAAAATTACATAGACCTGCCAATTCTAAATGAAAAATGTAATAAATCCAAAACCATGGAAATGCTATGTAAAGAATGATTGTCAATTTAGAATAGAAAATAATGCTAACAAAAAATAGAATAGCAACACAGACTCAAATGACACATGCAATAACATTTCAATGAATGACAAAATACCATAAAAACTATGATACTATTCGTTGAACTACTAAGCCAATACATGCAACAACCTGAACCAAAAAAGAAAACCAAATCAACAAATAGCAGAGAAGCAGAAACAAAAATTATATCTCTGAAAAAATAATATTGCAACCATCAACAAACAAATAGAAAGGCCGAAAATAAACACAACAAAGTTCAGCTTTTGGAAAATAGAATACCAACCCATCCTTAAACCACACAAGCAATAAGATTTCCATCAATGCCAACATACCACAAAAAGTATTACACTATCAATCAATCCAACAAACAATAACAGACAAATGGAAGCCAACAAAAAAAAACTAAGAGTTTGTAAATAATAAAAAACAGAACAGAACACGTGCCAGAGCAACATAAACATGCAGAAACCAAAATCACCAAACAACAAAAACCTGACAAAATCACACATGCACAACACACAAACAATAATATGGTTAATCAAAAAACACACATGCACAACAGACAAACAATAATATCATTAACCAAAAACCATGTAAATACAATCCAACCATCGAAGCCAGTGATAAGAGACAAAAAAAAAAAAAAAAGCCAACTCAGCAAAAAAGCAAAAAAACAGAACCAAATAATTATAGCTCTAAAGGAATAATACGATCAATCTAAAACCATGTAAATGCAATCCAAAGAACAATTGACAAATGCAGGCCAACGAAAAGAAAAGCAAGAATTTGTGAACAATAAATAATAGAATAGAACACGTGCTAGACGAACATAAACATGCACTCGAACCTTCAACCACAGAAGAACGGAAATCACGAACTGGAAGCCACAGCCTCACGCCAAAATCCTAAACAACTGAATAGCTATATTGAAGACGGAAGTCAACTAAAAACAAATGGAAAAAGTTAAACAAATGCAATCAGCAGCTTGCAACTTGCTAGTGAAAGAAGTAAAAAACACTACAAAGAAGCCACGTACACCACCAACCACCAAAACTGCAAACGACAATCTAATCACTCAACAACACACCAAGCTACGTGGCTTAAAACCATAATCATAGAACCATAAAATAACACATGGCAGCAAGGTGGCAGAAAACCAACCCAACCTAGAAGGGCATAAATGACCAAAAAACAAAAAACTTGGACAGGTGTCAAGCTCTCAGTTATGGGTATTTTGACCAAAAAAACCAAAATTTTGGACAACTGTCAACCTCTCAGTCATGGGTATTTCAGTATTTTCCACATACTTCTGTTTTAGTATATAAATATTGATTGATACTAGTATATTTGTGTAAATTATTATTTTATTTTATTAGTTTATAAATGTCTTTCTGTTTTATTACTTGCTGAAAATATTGAAGTAACAACTGAGTTTTATTGTAATTGGCTAAAATTGAGAACATTAAATCTTTTTATCCATAAATTCTTTCTGGTTAAGTCATTAAACATATTAAATAATTACATTTAAATATTTTTTCTTGTGAATGTTATTATTTGCTTTACTACATAAAAACTGAGATTAAATATAAAATTAGGAAAAGATATTTACTGTATTATAATTTTTAGTAAAGTAAAAATATTTTTTTCATTTATTTAAATAATTAATATTATAAAACCGAAATATTCAAGGAAATGTATTTATTAATTTTATCTAACATATTGAATTTTTATTTATTCAATATTTCTTCCTTTTATAATTCCTAATCAGTGTTCTTCGAAACTTGTCATTTGTCAAAACATCTTTTAGGGTGTGTTTAGAAGGAATGAGAAAAATAATATTAGAGAGAAATGTTATACTTTTTTTTGAGACTCCTATCTTTTACATTTTATTTTAATTAAAAAGAAAAATTATTTTTATCTTTTCTATTTTCATGATCTAAATTAAACACACTCTTAGATTACGTTCCTTTTAGAGGAAAGAAATGTGCTAAAAGTGATTGCACCAACGAAATAGAAAAAAAGACAAACTTTCGTTCGTTCATTTTAGTAGAAAATTACAGTGAAATTTGTACAAAATTTATGGGGTCCATGCTTTCGGATTTCTCCGCTAAATTGAGAAGAAATGCAAAGAAAGAATACGGTAAAAATGTTAAAATGGGTGTTTTCAAGAATTGATGATGTGCGTGGGTCACTTTTTTAATTCATCACGTAGGGAACAAAATCAAATATAATGCAGGCACACTCGAATATGGGTTGGAGAATGAAATATGACTAGCATAATTTAGAATATGCCTATGCCTAGTAAAATTGAATTTCCGTAGAGCATCGAATTTGATGGCAGTAAAATCCATTGCACACACATAAATAAAACGTGATAAAAAAGGATACAATTTGTTTTAAAAAAACAAAATCGTTTAAGAGAAAAATATTAAAGCAGAAAAAAACATGAGTATAATTGAAATTTCACAAATACTTTATTTATATTTTTTATTATCTACCATATCACTTTTTTTCTTATTATTTCATTTTTTTTATCTCTACCTAACAATCTTATTTTTCACTCTCTTTCATTTTTTTTCTTTTCATCTATTTTCTTTTCACATACTTTCTTTCCTTTTCTTTCATTATAATAGAACAATGTTAAAGATGAATGTCTAATAGTGCTGTAGTTGATGACAGATTTAAAAGCTTTGAAAATGGCATTATACATTCATACCATGTGACTATTTTTTTTTATGAGTATATGTGACTATAAGTGAACAAAAACGATATGACCACGAGTTTAAATTCAATTTAAGCCAAACATAAAAGAAGATCTTATGGATAAAAATAAAAGAAGAATTAATGGCATGTTGATTGATAGGTGTAACTACAATAAGCACTCCCACTTTGGCTTTAATCTGTTTTTTTTTTTTCAATCCTTCCACTCCAAAGTAGTCATGCAATATGCCACCAAATAGGAGAAAGTCTGCAAATCTCTTAATTACTGGTTGGCAAGTGGAGTCCATTTGACCCACCTTACCTGAGCAAAGGGCACAGCTACTTGTCGTTTTCACGTTCTAGGTAAAAGGGTGACTTTTCATGTATCATATCCCATTGGATATCATATTGCCCTAAAAGCATAAAATGACATAACATCTAAGAACCCTTTATTTAACGTCTTGCATTTTGAAGCAACAACTTGGGTTCAATACCACAAAAGCCCTTCCTAGTTGTCAAACGAGTATAAAATGCATGTATCAGGGATTTGGATTAGTTTTCCACTTGTCCTATACTAGAAGGGCTTTATACGAGTGTTATTCAGTTTTGTCTTATAGTTTTTAATTTTGTCTCTTTCAGCTGAAACTAAGCCATGATGTCCATACTATACAATCTTTTCTGAGTTACTATTGAACCAATTTTTTTTTTTTTTAAATATCAACAAGAACGATCCATTTTGGGTCCGAGGAAGATGTAGTCTTGGCATTATTCAAAGATCTTAGCTAGTAATGTGCAATACATTTTTTGTGTAATTTGTATTTTGTTTCTCCTTTTTTTTTTTTTTACTGAAATCGATGAAGTACTTTTGTGACGGACAAAATTATTGTAGGTGGACAATTGTTTACGAGTATGAACAAGAAAGTTAGATTTAAATAATAATAAAGAAAATCCTTTTAGTTTTTACCCAATTCAATTTTGATTCCTATGAGTTACTTCTTAAGGTATTGGTTAATGCATTGTCACTCATTTGTGTTTTTTTTTCTCTTACAGCGAGGTTTAGTAATTTAGACTACAACATAGAACACAAGAGCATGATTGATTAGAAAAATATATTTATATACATAAGCTTGTTTGTTAGAAAGACCCAGCATTTCTACTTACTGCTGTCACTTTTACTTACTTTGCACTTTTACTACTTACTTTGCACTTCATACATGTTCTCTCAACAATGCTTCATTTCTGAACTTAACTCAGGCTAACATTAGTTCCCTGTGTTCGATACTCGGATTCATCCGTTTTAATTTTTAAATACTTAACGATCTAGTGCGCTTTCCGGCAAACCGGATTTCCCTTGAATATATTTCTACAGATCTTGCTTAGCGAGCTCGTCTCGCTAAGCGGAAATCCACTTTTGGTGCAGAGCGTGACATTTTGCGAGGAGCGCAATTCCTCTCGGGTTGGGATTTGTGCTGAGCGGTTTTATTGGAACAAGTTTAGGTAAAACTTGAAATCTCATAATTTCAACTTAAGTCAATAAAACTCTACATAACTCAACATCCACATCAAGCAAATCACACATGGCTAATTCACACAACACCTCAACTTATCCAAATCAATCAAATAACACAAGAATTACATTAAACATCAATTTTAAGTTATCGAAATTGCAGGGCGTTACACTGAAGACCTGGGGAATGTGAATCCCATGCATGAGTTTATATGTGTATATGTGGAATTCGATTGCTTGTAATGTTGATGACAATGAGATGAGATGATGTTGATGTTGATGATGTCATTGAGATGAATGTTTGTTGTGTATGTACATGGGAGTGTAGTGACCCTGTCTGAATATCCCTAGAAAGGGAAGAGGATTGGTTTAAAAATTATAAGTGTCCCTGGAGAGGGAAGGGTTTTTTTTTTTAAAAAAAAAATTTAACTATCCGAGGTCAGTGTATTGTTGGAGCCCATGTTTCATACTACATAACTGCGTGAAAATAGTATAAATTTGTTAGTAAGTACCTGTGGTTCTTCATGAGGAAAAATTATGGTACGAGGCAGGGCGTTACAATTTGACTAAGGGCTCTATGTATCTAAACCACTACTCCTTAGACTCAAGACTTAATCTAGGTCACATGACTATCTAATGATGATGGTTCTATGTCTTATATGTATGATTACACTAAGAATAATACTACTACATTGCATATCAACAAACATAGACATTTTCTACATCAAACTTCCCAACCTGAGAAAATTGGGATGTTACAAAACATAATATTGTCACAACAGAAATTCCAAAAAAGAAACAGGTTAAGAAAGTAATTTGTTCTTCAAATTAAAATAATAGAGGAAATTGCAACTTATCCATCACAACCTAATCATCTTCCATTTCACAGCTTCCATGCATTGATCGAATTATGATATAGTTGATGTCCTTGCAACAAGCTTTGAATCCCTTCTTTAAGGGTTCAAACAGAGCATCCTCATTCACGCATTTGTTGTGCAATGAAGTAACGAAATGTGACCTTACCTTACGAGATGGTCTCTCTCATCTTCAATGCACAGGGATATATTGTGTTCAAACAGAAACCACGAATGCAATGCCACCATCTGACGCTGCGTCATCACCATTGGCCACTAATAATGTAAATGGCGGGAAGAAGAACAGTCAAGAACACTGGGGTTTTAGGTTCTTCTCTCTTTGTGTGGTTGTGGTGACTTTTAGATGTAAAAACAAAAAGAGTAAATTGAAAAATTGGTCCATAGTTGCTTGGCTCAGCGCATGCTATTCACTTTCGCACATGTGGATGTGCCACATTGATCTTCACATGCCACATTACCTAAAACTTTAATAGAGACCAAGATAACTTAATGGTTGGACTAAATTGTTGGGACATTTGTATTTTTGTGGACTAAATTGATCATTTTCATAATTCACGGACAAAGTTGTCACCGAATGCAAACTACAAGAACAAAACAAACTATTTATCCTTTTTTTTTGGAATAGGAGGAAAAGAAAAAGCAAAATATAAACCAATTAAGCTACAAAAAGCAACACAAAGTCTAGCTATATTTATTATATATTTGGGTTTAAATATTATATATATATATATATATATATATATATATATATTATGATTTTAGTTTTCCATAGACTAAATTTAGTTAATTGAAAATATAAGAACCCATGCCTTATAAATTTATAAGGATCAATACTCAAATGTATAAAAAAAACAATGATTAAAACATTTAAACTAAAATCATATGTGTAATTATAAGATGTATATTTTTTTCTCTAATAATCCATATCTTTATAATTTTTTATTTATTATAGGATTTTTTTTATTCATATTCATATCTCCATGATATGGTTATGAGATATTGAGAGGTATTATCCTATCCCTCTGAAGTCTGAAACATTATAAACATAAACAACAAAATGAAGTATTTTAGTTAATGGAAAAGAGAGATAAAAAGGGAAATTATATGATCCAAAGGTCTAATTAATTTAAATATGTTTTTCGTCCCAGCAAAATTTTCAATATGTTTTTCTTCCTCTTAAAATTGAAATGTATTATTTTTTTGGCCTAGAGCTAGGCTTGGATGAATCTGAGCCTACGTGATATTTTTTAAAACTTAAATTATAGGCTAAAATATGTTTTTTATCCCAATAAATATTGAAATGTTTGGAATTTGTCCTTGCGAAATTTTGAGTCCTTTTTGGTCCTCAAAATTGAAATCTGTTATATTTTGGCCCATGTTAGAGATAGGGGGAGCAACATGAAGATTAAGCTTTGAAGAGTTTTGTCTTTTTGTATGCCCAACTTATTGAGTGACATTTGTATTAATTGTTGCCTTTTTAGTCTTAATCCATCTATGTGTACATCATGCATCATCATGTAGAGATAGGAAGATTGTTTCTAAGGTTAAAAACTTCTTCAGTGAATAAACTCTCTGTTTTAATTGATTTACCTGCTATGCGTAATCGATTACATAAGTCTTTTGAGAAGTTTGCAGAGAGATCTTCATTTTGGTTTAATCGATTACTCCTTATCCGTAATTGATTACTCTGTTCTTTTGAGACCATCTTAGTTTTCTTAGGATCTCTGCTTTAATCGATTATGTGGGTATAGTAATCGATTACATCATTCTTGAAGTGATCGAGAACACTTTAATCGATTAAGTCAAGAATCAAATTGATTACATTGCTCTTGAAAGCTTTCCAAGTTTTGGGAATAACACTTTAATTGATTGAAATGAGAATCTAATTGATTACTTCTTTGAGATAATTAATTACATTGGTAATTTAATCGATTACAGGCGGTTGTAACTATTTTCTCTATAAATAGCCACCTTGTGTTTTCACTTTAAACAATGATTTAGAACGAGCTTTCACGACTCACACATTCTAGTCGTCATTTTTGAAGCTTTAAAAGGTTAAAGTGAGTTGTTAACATCTTGTGAGATAAAAAAGAAATCCATTCAATCGAGTTTTGGTTCTTGCATTTAAATGATAAGGTTGTGTCTCTCCTTGACTCTGTTTTCATATGTTCTTACATATTGTTACAACATATGCATGAGTTTCTAAAGCATTCTAGAATAGGGTTTTCTAGTTTGAGCTAAGGCTAGGTGTCTCTTAGGCTTTTATTCACAATGGACCCTAGGGTTGGGTGTCGTAGTCTCTTTTTTTTTGGGTAGCAATTGAGATTGATTTTGATTGCTTGTAAGAACTCAATGTGCATAGTGGAAATCTAATTTAGGTTGAATTAGATAACTGGAGTAGCTTCTCTAGAAATAGATACTAAACCAATATAAATCTTGTTATTCATATTCTCTTGAATCTTATCTCTCTTTCATTGCATTCTTGATCAATTTGATGAGTTTAAAGATATTTCTTTTTGAAGTCCTTTAACAAAAGGATATTGTGTACGGGTGATTGATTAGATATTGGTTTGAAATAAAAAGTTTATGTTACGATCCTTGGAAGCAAAAGTTTTTCAAAACTTTGTTTTTAATTTTGATTTGTTTTCAAAACCAATTCACCCCCTCTTGGTTTGTGAGTTCCATCATCTTTTTCAATGAGTATTCGAGCTACATCTTGAAAGTTGCTCAAGGTCACAGTTTTTCAAAAAATGGGCTCTAAACAAATCACTTTCAAAGGGGTACTTCTCTTAATTGACCACCATTGTTTGAGGAAGAGCATTTTTTGTTTTGGCAAAAGAGAAAGGAAATATTTATTCAATCAATTGATCCTGGTGCATGAAATGCTATTGTTAAAGGACCATTTATACTAACTAAAGAAGTCAATGGTGAATTGGTTCCTAAAGAATGGGATGAGATGAAAGATGAAGAGAAAAGAAAAGTGCAAGATGATCAAAAGGATAAAATCATTTTAACTTTTGGTTTATCTTCTGATTGAATTTTTCCATATTGCAAGGTGTAAAAGTGCATAGGTGTTAGTCGGTCAATACAACTAACTTTTGTGTAAAAAACTGTTGTAAATTGTATACAACTCCTCCCATGTATAGTTGTTTTTGGTAGTATTGTAATTACTTTTTGATAATTTAGGTAATAGATACTTTAGTATCCCAATTTTGTGTATTTAATGATCATTCCACTTCAATTTCAGGTAAAATAGGCAAGATTGGTGAAGTGTAGATTTCATGAACTCGCTAAGCCACTCATCTTCTGGCTAAGCGCATCATCCACTAAGCGCCCCATCTGATGGCTAAGCGCATGAACAATTCTGGAAGAAGGATGAGTTGTATAAAGGCGTTGAGCGAAAGCCAACTCGCTAAGCGCACCGTCTTCACCTTCAGGCTAAGCGAGTATGACTGGCGCTAAGCCAAAAGTCACTTACGTGCGCTAAGCGAGCTCATCTTCCGCTAAGCGTGCGTCCACCGACAGGATTGCCTATTTAAGCTAAAATCACGATTTCTGAAGGAGTTGAGTTTTTTTGAGAGTTTTTGGCTGTGGAGAGACTGAGAGAGAGCTGAGCTTGAAGAGGAAGCCATCTTGCGGAGCTTTGGATGAGATTTTGAGAGATTGTGAGGTATCTAGAGGTGGAGGAGACATCCCCACTACTTGTATTTCTTCTATCTTTCATCTTTTCTTCTCATTGTTGTAAAGGAAGCTTCCCTGCTATGGAGAGCTAAATCCTCAGTTGGTTCTTCCTATGGGGTACTTGATATAAATACTTTCATATCTATCTAATGATGTTTTATGTGTTCACTGTGCTATTAGAACTTAATTCTAGTGTGCCTTTACCTTGATCACGCACTTGCATGCTTAGTTAGGGTCACTCAACATTGGGAAATGGTTTGATCCTTAGAACCTGATAGGACAGGCCTAGCTTATCGTATTTTCACAAGACATCGGGGTACGGTAACCTAGTTTTTGTTATGTTATGTCTCAATGCGGTTCTGGTTAAGTTTAGTCCAACAAGAGGGATCTGAGGATGACGCTTGATTAGGATTAGGCTAAACATGCACGAGACATCGGGGTTTAGTAGTCCAGGAGACAACATAGAACACATGAACATTGTTAGGTAGAGAACATCCTTAATAACATCAGTCATCCAGTAGGAAGACCAACACATTTTTTTTATCTGTCTTCTCACACCACTACTCACATGATTTACTTTAGAATAGTTTAGTTTGCATACTTGTCCATACCACACACCAAACTTTCATCCAAAGACACTTATTTACTAAACCACAGGTTACCAAGTAAAACAATTCCCCGAGAGTTCGATACTCGGTATTCACTTACCGTTTTATACTACTTGCTCGATCCGGTGCACTTGCCGACCGTCGAACAATAGGAGATATGAAAAATGCTAGAAGTCACTCATGAAGGCACTATAGATGTGAGAAGAGCAAGAAAGTACACTCTTGTATCCAAATATAAATCTTTTTGAATGAAGAATGGTGAAACCATTTCAGAACTTGAAACAAGATTCATCCATATAGTAAATCACTTGCTTGGTCTTGGAAAAACGTTTGAAGATGATGAGTTAAACATCAAGATTCTCAACTGTCTTACAAGAACTTGGGAATCGAAAATCACAATGATCAAGGAATCCAAGGACTTGGCATCTATGTGGATGGAAGCTCTCTTCGGAAAATTTCTTGAATATGAACATGGGTTGATTCGACAATCTCATGTGGAAGATACAAAAAAGAAAAGGAAAGGGATTGAACTCAAGGTTAGTTCCACAAAGGAAGATCACAAAGAAAGCTCTAGTGATGATAAAGATGTAGAGAATTTGAGCTTGATGGTGAAGAACTTTGATAAAGTTCTCAAAAGATCCAATGAAAAAAAAAATTCTCTAAACCATTAAACATGGTGGAAAGCAACGAAAACACCTTCACATGCTTCGAATGTGGGAAGCAAGGCCACATCAAATCAGATTGTCCTATCTACCTTAAAAAACAACTTGTTGAAAAGAAAGGAAAGAAATATAGAAAACCATAAAAGGCCTACATAGCTTAGGAAGACAATGCATCAACATCCTTTGATTCTTCTAGTGAAGAAGAACTTGCAGGATGAATCCTTAACCATTGAAGAAACTGAGGTAAATTCTGAATTTGAAAAACTTTTAGAAGCCTTTAATGAAATGCATGAGGAAACACAAAGGCTTGCTATTTCGAACAATAAGCTAAGAAGCGATCTAAAATGAAATATCATTAAATTGGCTTCAACACAAAGTGAGCTTGTTAAATTGAAGCATGAAAGTGAAAAACTTGTTTCAAGTTATAAAGCCATTGGTTGTGTTTGTGTTTCTACTTCTCTTAATATGGATGATTACAAATCTTTGCCAAATGAGTTTGAAAAGTTTAAAAAGGATTACTATGAAGAACTTATAAAGTTACAAACTGAGTTTTCTTATCTTAAAGATCTTTTCAGGAAAATGAACAAAGAAAAGAATGATCTTAGTCACTTGCTCAGTGTGCAAAAGCATACTACCAGTAAGACTGGTTTGGGGTATAACAAGCAAACTAACTTTTTAAAGAAAACTAAGTTTGCATCCTCCAAAAAGGTGAACCCAAACAGAGTCTCCAAAAAGAAAAACATAGTGCATCCTAAGCTTGATGCAAAGACTTATCATTATTGCATGAAATGAGGGCACACATCCTACAAATGTTATGTTAGGAGATTTGATGTTCTGAGAGGTAAATGTGTTTGGATTCCTAAAGATTTATTGTAGAAATTAACCCCATTGGACCCAACCTCAATTGGGTACCACATCTCTTTAATTGATTTTGTCTTGTAGCCTAAAATCAAGAGACTCACTATGGTACCTGGATAGTGGCTTCTCTAGGCACATAACTGGTGACAAGTCCAAACTTGCTGACCTTGTGTTAAGGGAAGGTGGATATGTCACTTTTGGAGACAACAATAAGGCAAGAATTATGGGAGAAGGAAATATTGGAAATCATAAAAAGACACAAATAAAAAATGTTCTATATGTTGATGGACTTAAGCACAATCTCTTGAGCATAAGTCAACTATGTGACAAAGGCTTCAAAATTGAATTCAACAAGAATTGTTGTCTCATTTGTGAAGCAAAAACTGGTGAGGTTGTTCACATAGGTAAAAGAATTGGCAATATCTATATGCTTAATATTGAACATGCATCATTTCATGAGATTAGTTGCTTGGTAAGTAAGATTGATGATTCTTGGCTATGGCATTGTAGCGCTACACATGTAAACATGCATCATCTCAATCATCTAGTTAAAAAGGACTTAGTAATTGGTATTCCAAAACTCAAGTTTGAGAAAAATAAATTGTGTGAAGCCTAACAAAAGGAGAAACACGTCAAAAACTCTTTTCAAAGTAAAAATATTGTTTTTACTTCAAAACCCCTTGAACTACTTCATGTGAATTTATTTGGACCATCAAGAACTATGAGTTTAGGTGGCAACTACTATGACTTATTAATTGTTGATGATTATTCTAGGTTCACTTGGACTTTGTTTTTGAGAACCAAAAATGATGCTTTTGATGCTTTTTGCAAACTAGCCAAAGTTATTCAAAATGAGAAAGGTCTCAATATTGTTTCAATTAGAAGTGATCATGGAGGTGAATTTCAAAATGAGTATTTTGAAAAATTTTGTGAAGAAAATGGAATTCATCATAATTTTTCCCAAGAACACCTAAAAAAAATAGTGTTGTGGAGAGGAAAAATAGGTCTCTTGAAGAAGGAGCTAGAACTTTTTTAAATGAAACAAAGCTACCAAAGTACTTTTGGGCTGATGTTGTGAGTATTGTTTGCTATACTCTCAATAGGCTTCTAATAAGACCTATTTTAAAGAAAACTCCTTTTTGAGATTTACAAAGGAAGAAAACCAAATATTTCTCATTTAAGGGCTTTTGGATGTAAATGCTTTGTTTTAAACAATGGAAAGGAATCTCTAGGAAAATTTGATGCAAAAGCTGATGAGGCAATTTTTCTTGGTTATTCATTGAAAAGCAAGGTGGTATATAGAGTGTTTAATAGGAGAACATTATGTGTGGAAGAATCTGTACATGTTGTGTGTGATGAAACTAACTCTCTTATTCAAGAAAATGCTTTGGAAGATGAAGATACAGGTTTTCAGGATAAGGACATTGCACTTGAAGATGAAACCAAGGTTAAGGATCTTGAACAAAATAAGGAAGTCACAACCACACCTCCTAAAGACCTCCCAAAGGAATGAGGAACTCAAAAAGACCTCCCCTTGGACAACATCATAGGTGAAATATCTAAGAGAGTATCCACTCAATCTAGACTTAGAATTTTATGCAATAACATGGAATTTGTTCCTCAAATTGAACCTAGAAACATAGATGAAGCATTACATGAGGAACATTGGTTGTTGGCTATGCTTGAAGAACTAAATCAGTTTAGGCTATTGCTTGCTTTTGGTTGTATTATGAATTTCAGGTTATATCAAATGGATGTGAAAAGTGCATTTCTCAATGGATACGTTGAAGAAGAGATATATATAGACCAGCCTCCAAGTTTTGTAGACTTTGAACATCCTAATCATGTTTACAAGTTGAAAAAGACACCGTGTGGTTTAAAACAAGCACCTAGATCTTGGTATGAAAGATTAAACAATTTCTTAATTGGACAGTCTTTTGTAAGAGGTCAAGTTGACAAAACATTGTTTATCAAGAGATCAAACAATGAGTTCTTGCTTATGCAAATTTATGTTAATGACAGTTTTTGGTGCCTCTAATGAAGCTTTGTGCAAGAAATTTTCTAGTTCTATGCAGGATGAATTTGAGATGTCTAAGATGGGAGAATTAACTTTCTTCCTTGGACTTCAAGTAAAGAAAATGAAACATGGAACCTTCCAATGTCAAACAAAGTATTGTATAGAATTGCTTAAGAAATTCAATATGGAAAAGTGCAAAGAAGCATTGACACCAATGGCAACATCCACCTATCTTGACTTGGATGAAAAAGGTAAATCGATAGATGAGTCAAAGTACAGAAGTATGATTGGTTCACTCCTTTACTCGAATGCATGTTGACCTGATATTATGCTTAGTGTTTGATTGTGTGAAAGATATCAAGCAAATCCCAAGGAATTCCATTTAATAGTTGTTAAAAGGATTATTAAGTACCTAAAGGGCACAACCAATGTTGGTTTGTGGTATCCCAAGGGTACCTCCTTAAGTTTAATTGTATTTTCAGATTCTGACTTTGCAGGATGCAAGCTAGATAGGAAAAACACTTGGGAAATTCACTTGTATCTTGGAATTACAAGAAACAAGCTTGTGTAGCACTATTCACTACAGCAGTAAAATACATTGTAGTTGGAAGTTGTTGTGCTAAAAGTCTTTGGATGAAACAACAACTTGAAGACTTTGGGGTAACCCTTGATCACATTCCTCTAAAATGTGACAACACAAGTGCTATTAATCTGTCTAAGAATCCAGTCATGCATTCTAGAACTAAACATATAGAGATTAGACATCATTTTCTAAGAGATCATGTATCAAAAGGTGATTGCTGCATTGAGTTTGTTGATAGTGAACATCAACTAGCTGATATCTTTATTAAACCTCTTGCTGGAGATAGGTTCTTCTTTATTAGAAATGAGCTAGGTATCATAGATGGATCTAGTATTGAAAGGTATTGTGCTATAGTATATGCATCTTGATATATGCTCTTTATGTTTATCTATTTTTTTTCTTTGAAAGCCTGTGTATGTTGATATGTTGAGATGTGTTCGAATTTTTAAAAGATACATTTTTAGTATGTTTTTTCACTATTTTAATTGATTATGTGCTCGTTTTAATTGATTACACAGTGTTGTTTTGTGTTTTTCTGTTTTAATCGGTTACTTGATATTTTAATCGATTGCAATGTATGCTTTTGTGTTTTTATGTTTTAAAGTTTATGGTTTAATTGATTACAACCTTGTTTTAATCGATTACATGCTCTGATTTATGGTTTCTTTTGGCTTTGTGTTTTATTTAATTGATTATTCTACATTTTAATCGATTACACTGTGTTTTTAATCGATTACTTATATCAGATTTTGGGTTTTGGGTGAAATAAGGGTGATTTAATTGATTACTATGTAATTTTAATCAATTATTTGCATGTTTTTTGTGTGTTATAGTCCATTACACTTCTTCATCTTCACTTCATCAACCACCTTTATCACTGCATTTACTCCCTCCACCCACCTCAGCCAATCAAAATGCCCCAGCCTTTCTTTAAAAGCAAACCTAAACCTATCCACAAATCACACCAACACCATTTCTCAAGTTTCTGCAACCACCATTTCTCTGAACCCAAACCTCTTCTCTCCAACCTTCTGTCTTCTCTTCGAAAATGGAAAGTAACCCATTAAAAGCTTAGAAGAAGGAAACGTCCTCCAAAAGGAAGCAAGGTGAATGCTCCCAAGCTGCCATCAATCGCTTAGATACATGGTTCACAGATGAAGGAAAGAAGAGTGACTACAAGCTGATTTATGCTGTAAAAAATGTGAGAGTCCCCAAGTATCTAGACTTGGAGTGGTTTTCTCAGCAAGAGTTCAACTTTCCCAATTTGTTAGAAGTTCACAAGCTGACAAAGCTGGTGCAAATGAAAGGGACATTTTATCCAGAACTAGTCAAAGTGTTCTACACTTATGCACATGTTGACCTTAAAGGTAACCTCTTCTCTACTATTAATGTAGTAGATATGATTATTAATGCTACTGTGTGGAAGGAAGTTATTGGTCTGGACATGGGTGGAGTCCGTAAGTTTGATGAAACTATAGATGGTTACAACAAGATGCAGATCTATAGGGGAATGTTTCTTGATCCTGTTAGGATTTTGAGAAATCACTAAGGAGTTGGTGGATTGACTATTGAGGACAAAATGCTAGTATACCTCATCACCTACATTCTCACACCAAGGTCAAGCAATCATGCTCAGGTACTAGATGATGATCTGTAGATTGTTTATGGTATGAAATCAGGTATCAAGATGAATTTGGTACTACAGATTGAAGACATTTTGTTAAAATGTCGTCGCCTTGTGGATTATGAGTTTCCATATGCTGTGCTTGCCTCTAATTTATTGACTACTTTAAGGTTGATGTCTTTGATGAGATTGTGGATTTTACCAAAGCCTCTAGTGAGATAACTGAAAGACATCTCAAGACACTTGGTATAAGGTATGTTGATCATGAATGGATAATGGCTGTAGAGCCTGTTGCTGGGAACACTGAAGATGTAACGCCCTGAAATTTCGATAACTTAGAATTGATGTTTAATGTATTTCCCGTGTTATTTGATCATTTGATTGATTTGGATGATTTGGGGTATTGTGTGAATTATCCATGTGTGATTTGCTTAATGTGGATGTTGAGTTATGTGGAGTTTAATTGACCTAGGTTGAAATTATGAGATTTCAAGTCTTATCCAAACATGTTCCTATAACACCACGATCTCGGATTCGTTAACCGTAAAATCACCTTCATATTTGGACTGTAGGTTCAAACTTAAGTCTGCATGTTTTGACTGTTGAGATTGTCTAGATCATATTTTTGGATTGTTCGCTTAGAGAGACAAGCGCGCTAAGTGAAATTCCCAACCTGAGAGGGAAATTCCTTTAGTGAGAAAGGTGCGCTTGCCGCAAATCCCAACCGAAAGGAAACTTGCTCAGTGCGAGGGGTCGCGCTCAGTGCCAAAAGTGGATTTCTGCTTAGTGAGACGAGCTTGCTAAGAGAGATCTATAGATTATAAATACATCCAACAACGTAAAATTACGCATTTTGAGCTCCCTCTTTCTAAAACTTCTGCCCAAAAACCCTAAACACTCCTTCCCCACCACCCATGACCACCGGTGGCCACCACAAGCTGCCGTTGCTTACCGCCAGACCACCACACGGAGAGGAACACTTTAATCAGAGCAAAATCCTTAGAATTCACCTCAAGGATTCGGTGGAGAACAAGCTCCCAATCCTTTCTTTCATAGTTTCGGGTAATCATAACTTCTATGCCTTTCTCCTAGTTAGTTTAAGCTTCTCTTAGTGTCTCTTGTGTTTTGGGTATTGTAATAGGATGTTTTTACACTTTATTGGAAAATTTTTTGAAAATGAGACATTGAAAAAGTTATCTTTTTTATAAAATTGATGTTATTTTTGTGACCTTCGCTGAACCCCGGTCACATTGGTGTGATTAGAATTTCAAAATGATGTCTCTTTGTTGTAGAACCTGAAACACCCCTTAGGCCTTTTGTTTTGACAAGGGTAATTGACCCCAAATGTTATTATTAACCTTGTTTTTGGAATCTATACTAAATTCTCTTCGATTTGGTATATAGAACTCTGTGTTTGGACCAACGAACGTGAACAAGAGAGGTCTTTGAGCGACGCAGAGAGGAGCTTACGAAGAGCTCATGATAGGTGAGGTGAGTTTATTTTGATTTACCGCTTTGATAATGTAGTTGGGGTCAGGGAACCCAACTATAGTGATGTATGTATGTCCCTGTTGCATGTCGGTTTTCAAGAAAAACTGTGTTTTTGACTAATGGGATGTAGTTAATTGTTATTGATGATAGAAATTGTGAATGATATCGTTGTTGTATGAGATTTGTCTTGTCTGAAGACTTGGGGAGTGTGAATCCCAGGCATAAGAATTTATATGTATATATATGGAATGCGATTAATGGTGACATTGATAACATAGAGATGAAATGATGTCGATGTTTCTGATAATAATGATATGAGATAATGTAGATGTTTATGATAATAATGATATGAGGTGATGTTGATGTTTATGATGATGATGATATGAGATGATGTTGTTGTTTATGATAATGTTTGTGTGAGATGATGTTGATGTTGATATTGATGATGATATTGAGATGAGATGATGTTAATGTTATTGATGATATTGAGATGAGATAATGTTGATGATGATAATGGCATTGAAATGAGATAATGTTGATGTTGATGATGTCATTGTGATTATGTATGTTGTGTATGTACATGTACATGGGGGATGCAGTGACCAAGCTAGATGTCCCTGGTGGGGGAAATAAAGTGGTTAAAGAGTTTTAAGCATCTCTGTTGGGTGATGGCTTAGAATCTTTAATTATTCAGTGTATTGATGGTGCTCATATTTCATATTTCATACTGCATGGAAATAGTATAAACTTTGTCAATAAGTACTTATAATTTTTCATGAGGGAAAATACTTGTACTTGGGTGCATGTCACTTGGTTTGGAACTCCCTTGAGACTCATGTTGATCACCGTGGTGGGGGAGGGAAGTTGCCTATGCACAATAGGGTGACCTCGTATTTATTATTTTTTTATTATTTTTTGTATGTTAAAATAGTAAAAACAGTAACAAAACAAAACAAATACAAAAAAATAGAAACAACATACATATATAGAAAACAGACAGAACAACAAACAAAAAACAGATACAAACACAAAAACTAAACATAATACAAAAACAAAAAAACAACAATAGATACAGAAAAATAGTAAACATTAAACAAAAACAAAAAACAGATTTTTTTTCTAAACCCTCCCACCACATTTGAAATGCACATTGTCTTAAATGTGAGCATGCAATGAAATGTAAACAAAGAGACAACATATAAAAGATGGGAGAAGGAAGCTCCTCAGGTGCCCATCAAGGCACATCATCACATAAAATTGGCAGGACCAAAGAGAGGTTCGCCACAAACTTCCCCTTCACTTGAGGGCTCTCATGAAAAAACTTGAGTTGGTGACCGTTCATTTTGAACACTTTTTTGATAACTTCATTTTTAATCTCAACTGCACCATGGGGGAAAATATTATTAATAACAAAAGAAATAATGCGATTTACCTACTAACCTTTTTAGAACCTGGTCAATGAATGGGAGAGGGAAACGGTCCTTGCAGGCATGGCTAAGTGTCATATAGTTAATGCAAACTCACCTACTATTGGCAACTCTAGTTAGGATCAACTCATTATCCTGGTTCCTCACAACAGTGATGCCCGACTTCTTAGGGACCACTTGGACAGGTGAAGCCCAAGTGCTATCTGAAATGGGATAAATGATCACTGCAGCTAGTAACTTCATCACCTCCTTCTTCACCACATTAAGAATGGTGGGATTCAACCTCCTCTGTGGCTGCCTTACAGGCCTGGAATCATCCTGTAAGAGTATCTGATGCATGCATATGGAAGGATTTATTCCATCAAGGTCAACAAGTGTCCACCCAATCACCTTTTTGTGGCCCCTCAAAAGTGCAGAAACTTATCCTCTTTCTCATGTGAAAAGATGTTGGCTATGATGACTGGGAGCTTCTGAGCATAATCTAAATAGGCATATTTAAGGTGCTCAGGTAGTGGTTTCAGCTCCAAGGAAGGTGGCTAAATGGTGAAAGGCAATAGAAGGTTGATGGCTGGTGGAAAAGAAGTAGAAGAATCAGGACCTGCACCTATATCATAATCAGAGTGAATTGCAGAGGAAATCTCTACACAAGTACTACATACAACAAGAGAATTATCACATGCACAACTAAACGAACAAAGATCAAAATCATAAAAGTCAGAAAACTCAGAAAGTAAATTTGTACAAATGTCTACACTATCTACTACATCATCAATGATATCTACAAGGAAAACTTAATGCTCCTTTGCAGGATGTGAGAAAAGATGATGGAACTCACAAACCAAGGGGGTGAATTGGTTCTAAATCAAATAAAAAAATAGTTTTGAAAAGTTTTCTCTTCCAAGGATCATATCACAAATTTTTGTTAAAACTAATATTTAATCGATCATCCTTAACACAAAATCCTTTTGTTAAAGTTCTTATTCAAAAAGATATTTTCTTTAACCTTTAGCAAATTGATCAAGAGAAGATGTACACCAATTTTTATACTGGTTCACTCTCTATCTCTAGAGAAGCTACTCCAGTTAACTAATCTAAACCAAATTAGATTTTTACTATGCATATCGAATTCTTACAAGAAATCGCAATCGATCTCTATTCCTACCCTAGAAAAAGAGACTAAGGTACCCAACCCTAGGGTTCTTTATGAATAAGAGCCTAAGAGAAACCCACCCTTAGCCTAAACTAGAAAAACCTATTCTAACATGCCTTCAGAAATTCATGCATATTCTAACATGTAAAACACACGAAAAACTTGAGTCAAAGAGAGACACAACCTGATCAATCACATGCAACAACCTTTGCTTGAGTGAATGAGTCTCTTCTTGATCTCACAAGAAATTCACAACTCACTTTTTACCATGAGAGCTTCAGAAAAAACAAAGTCTAGAAGTTGTGAGTCATAAACTTATTCTAAGCACTTTTTCTTCTCTCGTTTTCCTTCTTTTATAAAATTGTGAACACAAGGTGGTTATTTATAGAGAAAACAATTATAACCGCCTGTAATTGACTACATATCCAATGTAATCGATTATTTCAAAGAAGTAATCGATTATATTACCATTTCAATCGATTAAAGTGTTCTTGATCACTTTTGGGAACACCTTTAAGAACAAAGTAATTGATTACGATCAGTTGGAAATCAATTAAAGCAGAGACTCATGAAAAACTAGACATGGTCTCAAGTAAACTATGTAATTGATTATGATTAACTGGTAATCGATTAAACCGAAACTAGAATCTCTCTACAAGATACAAATACTTGTGTAATCAATTACGATTAGCCTTGTAATTGATTAAAACAGAGAGTTTTATCCATTGAAGAAGTTTCTAACTTTAGAAATAATCTTCCTACCTCTACATGATGATGCATGATGTACATATGAAAAGATAGAGACTAACATGCAAAAATTAATACAAATGCCACTCAAAGAGTTGGGCATGTAAAAAGATAAAACTTCTTCAAGCTCCAAAGCTTAGTCTTCTTGTTGCTCCCCTATCTCTAACAGGATGTCTCATGGCCTAAAAAATGTTGAAATGCACAACATCATCACCAAACTCCATGGAAAGAGTTCCTGCATGCACATCAATTTCGGTCCTAGCTGTCATCAAGAATGGTCTCCCTAGGACCAATGTGGACCCATGGTTGGAAGACTCATTCTCCATATCCAAAATGTAAAAATCTACTGGAAAAATCAAATCCTTAACTTGCACCAACACATCTTCAATAACTCCAAGTGGAATCACAACACTCTGGTTGGCTAGATGAATGACAACAATGATGGGTTTCAAATCACAAAGATGTAGTGATTTGTAAATTGAAGTGTGCGTGACATTAATTGAGGCTCCAAGATCAAGCATGGCATATGTAAAAGTGCAATCTCCAATGGTGCAAGGGACACTAAAAGTGCCAGGATCTTTGCACTTCTGTGGCAAGGTGGATGGTGCAATGGCAACAATATTTTTGCCCTGTATAAGTGTAGAAACATTTCTATTTGATGGCTCATTTCCTTTTAGCTTCCTCTTATAGGTGCACAAATCCTTCAAGAACTTTGCATATTCTGGAATCTGTTTAATGTGTATTTTTTTTCTTTTCCAATGTACAGATGCAAACCTATTATACTAATACTACTATCTAGTTATGAGTCAATTAAGGTTGGCACACAATGAATTGTATCCCTGGCAGCGACGTCGGTTTTGATAACGATTGTCGAATCGTTGCAAAACAAATAAAACTAGGATTAATTATGGAGTACAAGAATAACCTATGTTGATTTAGAGATATAATTCAATTTTGTTCCAACTTCAATGCATTTATTAACAACAGGGGGGATGTAAAAGAAGATTAGGTCATTAGTACTCACTATATAAAGGAACTTTAACCCTGAGCAACTTTGTAAAAACATTTTTGTTCGTTTTTCTCTGACTCTCAAGAATCCTAACAGAGCAACCGGAGGAGGAGCTCTAGAAAGCACCAGAAATGTCACCATTGCTAACGGAGAACGCTTGAGTGACTATCTCGTGGTAAGGGATGAGTTACTCACGCTTGGGAATTAGAATGAACATGTGTAGAGATCCCTAGAAGATCAATTTTTGGGTTATTTTGGGTTGTTTTATGAAATTCAATTTTGTTTTTATGTTTTTAATCGCCGATTGACTATGTTTGACAGACCAATTGGTGTCCCGATGCGAATTTGTTGTGAAATTGATGTGTTCTTGTGTTGAGTGTGAACCCCAGAAATTGGTATTCTTTATAATTAGCATAAAAAATGTGTGGCGGTGATTTTTTTTATACTTGATATATTGGTCTTTCAATCTTATTGATTTCTTTTTGTTCTGTCTAAAATTTTTGATGCCGCACTGTATACACGTACACTTATTGACACTTTTATTTCACAAGCTTTATTTTTCTTCTTCCGCGTACGTGACTTCTCACCATCAAATGCATAGGTGCAGTGGTTATTAGATAATTGAATTGACTAAAGCTATTTGTAGGAATTGACTAAAGCTTTATTCACATTTATAATTAGGCATTTACTGGATGTCCATGGCTTCGTTGAAATATATTTAGGATATAGGTATACATGTTTTCTATGTAAATCCATATAAGTATATAAATTTTTTATTTGTTATATATGTATACCATATATTTATCTAATGATATGTTTGATATTATTGTTATTATTTTATATTAATTTATATATATATATATATATATATATATATATATATATAATTAACTTTATGTTAATATTTTAATATATTTATGTTAATGTTTTTAGTACGTTAATTACTTATATATATATTAATGTTTATAATACATTTAATTACTTACATATATATTTAATGTGTTTAATTATTTATGCATGTATATATATAATATTTATCTAATGATACACTTATTATTATTGTTATTATTAATTAATTATATATATATATATATATATATATATATATATATATATATATATATAGTATTACATGTAATTGTATAGTGGTGTGTTATATATATTTGATACATGTAAATATATTTATAAGTCTTCAAGTTAGATGTGTTTTGTTATTATTATTATACATACTTATCTATTTGTTAAGTATATTTTGTAATTAGTTAAATTATGAGATGTTAAATTGTAGACTTGAGATATGGTTATGAATAAGTGTGTGATTAATACTTGATGTGATATTACTTGTGTTGTGAGTTGTGAATTATACAATGACCCGACTGGTGTTTTTCTTGGAAAAAAATGTTTATGCGCGAAGTGTTAAAAGAAAAATGTAGGGTTCCAAGTTAGGAACCTGAAGTGTTAAATTGTAGCGCAATGTGTTAAACGTGCTTGAAACATAAGTGTGAGGTCATGGGCATTGTATAATTCATGAACAGTGTCTGTGTGGAAAAAATTGTTTTAGGGGTTGGACCTAAATCAGGAAGGTAAGGATCTAACAGATTCTTTGGAGTCTAAGCCTTGGGGATAAAGACACTCAGTTTGAGTGCTCCTTTAAGCGTATGTTGATCCCATGTGGTTGGAGCATTCTCATAAAACAAAGTGACCCTGACTAGTCACCTTACGATTTTACTTAGTGAAAGTGACCTGACATACCCATTGTGTGTTGTGTCTTGTTATATACTCCTAAGCCCTAGTGTGGTTTTTCACTGACATAGTACCACATTGCATATAGGCTTGAGGCTTAGTATAATTGTTGCATAACGCCTGTGAATTGTTTATTATGAAATTGATGAGTGTTGTTATGTCTTGACTCAAGTGTGTGATTCATGTGTAATGTGATTGGTGATTGAAATAAGAATTTTACATGATATAGTGGTGAAGTAACGTGGATTGAATTAAGTTGAGTTATGTTATAAATAATTGTATGATGTATTTTACTTATGTTTTTGTTTATCCGTATTTTACTTTAAAATGTGATAACTCACTCCCGGTGTGTGTTTTGTGTTTGGGTTGATTGCCATTTTGTTTTAGGTGAGCCAACATATGATGAGTTACATGCTAGAGATGGAGAGACTTAGCCTGTGACAGGGAAATGCTCTGATAAATGTGACATCGAGGCATAGGGTTTTACTTCATATGTTATAATCTCATGAATGATATAATTGTTTTTTGTTTTTTGCTTTAGTGTTTTTTTTTCATTTAGAATAGGTGGCCTTGTTTTGATTCAGGATAATTTTATCATTTATTTGAACAAGTTCTATTATGATTTCACTATGTGGATGTGAACCTTTTACCCTTTTGAATTGTTTTTATTTAAATGTGTTTTAAATTTTTTAATTAATTACACGTGGTTTTTTTTCTTTTGTTATTAGTTTATATTTGTGTGGGTAGAGGGTGTCACATGGATGCCATGAATGCCTTGGGTTACTGTTGTGTTATGTGTGAATGGTTCCATCCTTAGTTATCATATATTGTGTTGTGAAATTATTGTGATGACATGGAATGGATGAGATGCGGCCCTTTAAGAACATAGAGAGAGATTAATTTATCTAGAATGAGACTATGTGAGCATAGACTAGAATGTATAGACCAAAGCAAGGTTAGTCTTTAAAAGTAAAGCGCAAGTAAGGAAAGTGGAATGACCCTCACACCCCATGTACCAAGGGCATTGTGACTGGGTCATCTAGGAAGAGAAGCTTTGTGAAGAAAGAAAAATTTGGAAAAAATAGAAGAAGGTCAAAATGCGAGTCTCTTACTCTCTTCAGTGATAAGAAGTTAAAGGAGAAGTTTGACAAGAGTTGGGCAAGCAAGAAAGTTGTTTATAGCAGATACATTGATCATTTATAGATCAAATAGTGGATGGGACATTTTGTGCTTTGTCAAGAAGCAAAAGTGGATAGGGTTCTTTGAAGTGAATGAACCAATCTACCCAAGGCTAGTGAGAGACTTCTTTGAAGCTATTGTGGTGGATAGAAACAACTTCACCCTGAAGGCCTTGATCTCAGAAAAACTCCTAGCAGACCTTTTAGGAATTCCTGCTAATAGTTTAAGGCTCTATGAATACTAGTTTGAGATCATGGGGCTCAGAAAGATAAAGATTATGAAGAAGTTCTTGGAGGACAAGGATATAGACTTTAAGTCTAAGTCTCTAGCATCCTTTGGAAGGATTATCCATTGGATCAATATGCACTATGTGATGCCAAGGGCTAGCACCTTCCAAGAGGTAAATGACCATGATTTTCATGTCAATTACTACTTATGCAAGAAGATTCCTCTCCGTTTACCCCATTTGATCATCAACCACATGATCAAGGCAACCAAGCCCATTAAGTCTACTTCTAGTGTGCCTTATGTAACACCCTAGAATTTTGATAACTTAAATTTGATGTTTAATGTAATTCTTGTATTATTTGATTGATTTGGATGAGTTGAGGTGTTATGTGAATTAGCTAAGTGTGATTGCTTGATGTGGATGTTAGGTTATGTGGAGTTTTATTGACCTATGTTGAAACTGTGAGATTTCAAGTTTTACCTAAACCTGTTCCACTAAAACCATGACCCCGAACTCTTTGACCGTTGGATTGCCTTCAAATTGGGTCTGTAGGTTCAAAACCCACACCTTCATACTTTGACCTTTGGGATTTGCAAAATAACGCTTTTGGACATCTCTCTTAGCGAGACAAACGCACTAAACGCAATTTCAACCCGAGAGGAATTGCGCTCAACGCGAAATGTCACGCTTAGCGCAAATTCAAACCCGAGTAGAATTGTGATCAACACAAAATGTCATTCTTAGTGCTAAAAGTGGATTTTCGCTTAGCGAGACGAGCTCACTAAGCGAGATATTCAGATTATAAATACGTTCTTCAACATGAAAAATACGATTTCACGTCAAAATTCCACCCAAACAACCCTAGAAACTTTTTCTCCACCACCCACAACCACTGATGGCCACCATGAGCCACCGTTGCTTACCGCCAGACCACAACACAGAGAGGAACACTTTAATCAGAGCAAAATCCTCAAAATCCACCTCAAGGATTTGGTGGAGAAGAAGCTCCCAATCCTTTCTTTTGTAGTTTCTCTAAGGTAATCTTAACTTATATGTCTTTCTCCAAGTTAGTTTGAACTTCTCTCAGTGTCTCTTGTGTTTTAGGTACCGTAATAGGATGTTTTTACACTCCCTTTGAAAAACCCTTAAAAATGAGACGTTGTAAAAATTATCTTTTTATAAAATTGATGTTATCTTCGTGACCTTGAATGTTATTATTAACGTTGTTTGTGAAATTTATATTAAATTTCCTTCGATTAGGTATATAAAACACTGTGTTTGGACCAACGAACGTGAATACAGAGGTCTCTGAGCGACGCAAAAAGGAGCTGACAGAGAGTTCACGATAGGTGAGGAGAGTTTATTATAATTTATGACTTTGATACCATAATTGGGGCCAGGAACCCAATTATGGGAATGAGTGTTTGTCCCTGTGCATGTTGGTTTTCAAGAAAAATAATGTTTTCGACTAATGAGATGTGATACATGAGCTATTGATAAATGATGTATAATTTTATTAGACTTGTGTTGTTTGAAGAACTGGGAGGTGTGAGTCTTAGGCATGAAATGTATATGTATGTATTTGTGGGATGTGATTACTGATGATGTTGTTATCGATGATAATGTTGATATGAGGCGGTGTTGTTATTGATGATAATATTGATAAAGAATGATGTTGGTATTGATGATAGTATTGATAAAGAATGATGTTGTTATTGGTGATAATATTGATATGAGAATGATGTTATTATTGATGATAATGTAACATGATCGAGATGATGTTGATGATGATAATGTCATTGAGATGAGATGATGTTGATGTTGAGAATGACATTGAGATAGGATGATGTTGGTGATGATAATGTCATTGAGATTAGATAATGTTAATGATGAGACTCAGGTTGATCACCATGGGGGGAGGGGGGAGTTGCCTGTGTACGATAGGGTGTGATCGAGGCCGTACCCGAATCAAATAAACATGAAAATGCAGTAACTAGGAAGTGATCCTAGGTCGTTTCCCAACGAGCAATGATAAACCAAATATTCATAATATACTTGCGCAGTAACAGTAACGATTGGGGGGGGGGGGGGGGCGGTTTGTTTGTCTCGTGATTAAAGAGCAGAACAAGTAAACTGGAATATGAAACTACTAATATTAAAAATGGGTTGTTTCCTCTGATTCAGAAGCCATTCTCTTATCCTGGGTTATGGAGAATTCGTCCCTAACAGTCAACCACTTAATCCAACCCTATTTCAATTTACTAAGCGAAAATCAACTTAGGGTTGTCAATACGTGATTAGGCACCACATATACCAGTTACCCCTTCGTCCATTTAGCATGAACGCGAGTTAGGCTCAGAGGCAATTAATCGAATATGAAGCGTGCACTGATTAATGTTCACGAATTTGGGATAACTGGTGAAGGGAAAACTGCCAGGAAACCACATTACAAACGAAACCTCAAAGAGAGTTGGGCTTCGTCCTCAAAAGGAAACAACACCAGAAAAACTAGTCTTCCATAGATTCAAACAGAAAACACAAATGAAACATGAAGCAGAAACGTAAATGAACAGAAACGTAAATGAGAGTAGAAGAAGAAGCAAGAACGAAATTGTAATTAGAAGCAGAAAACGGAAAATTACATTAAGAACGAAAACAGTAGCCTTAGAACAGAAAAACATGAAAACCTAAAACAAAAGCTCTGAATAATAAAATAGCATAACAGAATAGCCTTGCACGAATCCTAAGGCTGCTATTTAAAAAGAGTCACTCAAAGTCACTGGGCCCTATTACAATACTCTGGCCCAAAACGAAATAAACACTGAACAACATAAAATAAAATTGCGAAATTTCCTAATTAGAAATTAACTAAGGTAAGCGCTGCTTTATTTGCCCTCTTCAAGTCCATAACCAAAATCCGGATTAAGCCCAATGTTTCATTAATTCTTGAAATTAGATTAAAAACATCAAATTAGCTAAATGAGCCCAAATAATAAAACTGCCTGATTAATTGACAATTAAGACCAATCAGTAATTAAAATGGTGCAAAAAGGGTTTAGAAAATAGAAGAAAATGATGGCACATCAGGGTGACATCGACATTTGCTGCCTAGTTTTCCTAAGTGAAAGTGTTGTGTGGACACGCTTAGGTAACCTGTTGATCTTGAGTCAGGTTGTACATCTCAGAAGACTAAACCTAGATAACCCAAACCCAAACTCCTTACCCAAATAAAAGACCCACCTCCACCACCATCTGACCCTAAGCCTTCAGACCAAGCCAAGAAACCTAAGAAACAACCTCCGTCTAATCCCAAACCTTATTTGCTTGTGAAAACTATATTATTGCAAAATGATTTTCATATTTATCCAACACATTATTCAATCCCTCTACCAGTGTGATATCTGTTATTTCAATTAGGTTAACCTTGTATATTTGTCTGTAAAGCGTTAGCTTAAGTCTATTTGCGCCTAACCTTAAACAAATTTGTTGATTTATTTAGATCTAGAAGTTTCTTGGTAGGAAACAATACTTGGGGATATTGGCTTGGAAAGATACTGTAAACAATACTTAGAAAAAATCAGAAGTGACTAAGTGTAAAGAATACCTGTATCTTGTGTTATTATGTTGTCTTATTTATTTGTTTCCTAACCTTTAGTTCTGATTTTGTTTTGTGAAAGTTTCTACTTAAAAAATTCCAGTTCAACTCTTTCATCTGACACATTGTTGTTAAAACTCTTTTTATATTTTCTCTTATCAAATGATAATGTTCTTAGGAAAAAAAGTATGTGAATTTTTTTAAAACCTCAATTCAACTCTCTTTCTTGTATTTTTTGTCTTTACAGATTTGAAGTTAAAGAAAGGTACTTCAATGGATCAAGAATAACAATCTCATTTTTTTTTAATTCTACAAAACTCAAAAATTTGTCCAATTTGTACATTAGAAAGTATAAGTTCTACAAATTCAAAATTTATACAGTTTAGGTATAAAAATTCTGGTAATTTGGAAAAGATGAGTTTGGACCAATCCTTTTGGTAAGACACTTTTAATACATAAAAACCACTTTTTGTAGTGGTGCATCTCTCAAGATATAAGTTATTGGCAAAGGAAACAAAAAAAATTATATAACAAAAATTATTTATTACATTAAAAACATATTTAGTGTTTGCATTTTTTAACAAATATAAAATATATAATAGAGATATATTAAATGCTCTTAAGGTACTACATTTCATTTGAATGAATGAAGTGTTGACATGTTGTTATTCAAGTACAAAGTATATATAGAGGAGACTAGCTGGATTTATGGAACTTGCACCGCCACTCCTTATTATTCTCATTTTTTTTTTCATGTTACCATGAAATATAAATGATTATCCCTGATAATAATACAAATTCAAAACTCTTCAATAAAAAATTGAATACATTAAGCACATCTAAATGATTCCTTCCATCGTAACAACTTGTTTAGTGCAACCAGATAAGCCTTAACAGTGGAAACAACAACATCCATTTCTGCTGCAATCCCACTACAATAAATGTAATACATTAACTAGTGGTGCAAGTATAAGATTTAAAAGAACATGATAGACTAGAGAAATAAACTTAAGGAATTATCATACCTAAATGTTGGATAATTAGCATCTTCAGTGAAAGCATAAGTAGATGTATGATTGTTCTCCCTACAAATTACAACACGTGCTGTGACATTTACACCAATGCCTTCTGTAACTGAATTCAATGAGTAATCCAAAAGTTTTGTAGGTTCCTACAAAAAATAGTTACATATGTATGAAGAATGAAAAGAATGTGAAACAAAGCAAAGGATGATGATGAAGGAAGGCATGAAGACTTTCAATTCTTTGTCTTGAGTTTTGATAGTGGCTTACGATAATTGATTACATGCTCAAAAGATTGGTTTATAAAAAAAACTATTCGTTTTTAATAATCAATTACAAATGAATTTAATAATTTGTTATCTCTTAAAACCTTTTTATAAGAAAAATGGTTCAATAATAATATATTACATGAAAGTTTAATTAATTTCATTGATTATGGTTGAAATCCATATAGTCTAATTGAATAGTTTAATTGATTAATTGGAACAATAATCAATTAGATCAGTAATAGAAACCCAAAAATAACATAATGACAAAAAGATGAAGGGAAAAACATATGGAATTGACTAAAAGATGAAGGGAAAAACAAAAAGTGAGAGAACACTTGTTTTACACTATAATCATTTACAATTTTTCATAGAATTCAAACTCTGCTGATTGGGTTTCTTCTCTTAATTAAGATAGATAAATGTAAAGAAGTTGGAATTTAAAGTTGGTTGTGCTACATATTTAGGTGATTTCATTGTTTGCGTATAGGTCTATGTGTCCATAAGAGTTGAAACTCTGTCAAAGGGATTTCTTAAAAGGGTTCTACAATGTGTTCTAAGTACGAGGAATTTCAAGAAAATGATTGATGTCAAGAGGTATCTTGATTGTTGTTTGCTTGTAACAGAATTTTACAAAGTGAAATCTCAACAAGTTTTGTAGGTCACAATGTCCATGACAAAATTGTATACCTCTTTTTCCTCTTCTCTTCTTTAACCTTTAATTATTTATTGTTTCTTTATATGCTTAATATTTCTTGAATCCTCCTCTATGTTATCATATTAGCATCATATAGGAACACTAGAATTATATGATCATGTTTTCTGCATCCCAAGAATCTAAGTCAATTATGCTAACCTTTTTAAAAGGAAATCTTTCCGAGGGTTTAGAAAAACTTTTTGGGTCATGTTTTTGAAAATTCAATTCACTCCCATTTTTTATTCCTTGCAATTTGTCTGATATAAAATCCAGTTAAATGATTTTAAAACTTCCTTTTGAATAATTTGTATAACCAAGAGAGTTTTGTATGATAGTGATTTTAAATTTTTGAAGTTACATTTAAAGAAAAACAAGATTAATAATGTTTCAATACAAAATTATCAGCGTTTAATATTGAAAACCTTCTAGCCCTTTATATATTTTTCAATAAAAATCTATCGCAATCTTACATAAAAAGGGGAAATTATCATAACCTTTTACCTTTTTTAAAGCTTAGTCTTTAAATATGATTAGATTATGAGTAAATAGAGTATGCCCTCAAGTAAAAAGGATTTTTACATAATCAACTAATATTAAATTGTGATGTATGTTATGTTTGATGACTATTACAATAATTATTGATAACAATCATACCTAGTATAATTGTTTTATTGATTGATACTATGAAATTTTTAAACTTGTAGTCCATAGAAATTAAACTCTTAGATTATCGTACGATAGATAAGATATCATATCACAATAGGGGCTAAATGTTTATATAGGTTGAAATATGTTCGATAAAGCTCTTAAAATGAAATGGACTTAATAGTGAAAAATGTTTGTAAATTACAAACCTTCACAATGAGATTAATGGCCTTGTAAGTTGAATCCACTGCTCCTATACCAATAGAACAAGCAACATGTGTGCTACCATCAATATTAACAAGTTTTACTGTTGCTGTAGAAAGACCAATAGTTCCACAAGTCACCTACATTCGTAAATATTAATTAATGTAAAGTTATGACATTACATGAAAATCTAGTTTTAAATTAGGCATATTATAATATACTTGTAAATCACCAAGCTTCCAGATAGATTCTGCATGAAAAGCTTTATATGATACTAATGCTTTGAGGTCAACATCAGTTACAACCTAAGAACACAAATTGAAATTGAAAAGTAAGAAAAGAATATTTTCTTCAAAATGGATGCGTAGATATCTTGCAAATAATAATATATCATAATAGTACAATTACAATTATAGTAAAAAGTAAACACGTATGATGAAACATATCTTAGCATACAACACAAGATTACAAGTTTTAACACCCATGGTAAATTCAACACCTCTTAAAACATTAACAATTTAAGAACCAAATGTTAAGCATGATCTCTTTCTCTACATTGAAGAATGCAACTTAAGGATAAGGTTTACTGCTTAAATGCATCGGTATAATATACAAAGGTGTACGTAACATCAAAGATGTTTGTCGGTGCAAGCTACTATGAATACTACACGAATAACACTTTTAGGATCTTGGCACACCCACATGAAAGGGCACCCAAATTGGTGTTTCATACAATAAATAAATAGCATCCAATTTGATTTCCTATTCTTTTCGTTCTTATTCCTTTCCAACATCGCAAAATACCTCCCATTAACATGTGCTATAATCAAATGCACTAATGCAGAGTTGAAGTGGCAAAACCTTTGCACAGTTCCTTTTGTTATCTTGTTTCTTAAAATTAAAAATAAAACATATAATATCATACATTCTTTCCTTCATCTCCATCACAAATCAGAATAAGGCCTTTTCCTTATGAGTGAGGTCAGATTGCTTCCTATGGCATAAGGTTTTTAAAATATGGTGAGACTGTGTTTGTAGCAATAATGAAAAGAATTTTGTAGTATTTTCTGTAATTGCAACCACATTTGTCTACGAATTCAAACTCAAAAAAATATGGTTTGCAATTTGCACTTCATTCAATAAGATATTGCATATACTTTTTTCCTCAGTATAACATCTATACTTTCCACATTATCAAGAGTTGGTGGTTGATCTTGAGCTAATTCCCATAATAAAGCAACCACCTTGGAGAGTGCACATTCATTCCAAATGCTTTTGATAAAATCATCTGAGTGGGACTTATTTGCAATCCTAATAACGTTATATATCTATTTTACAAAATTTGCACTAGAGGGGTATGCCCTCCGCACCCACTTATCACTTTCTTCAACTTTCAACACTATTTGACACACTAATCCCTATATGTCTAGTATATTAAATAAACCCATAAAAACTCTAAAAGTTTGTTATGTGATATAATTAGTTTTTTTTATAAATAAATTATATTAGATGAGTACAAGGGGTACTAAAAAATATGTGCAAACCACACATCAAATGATTCCAATCACAATGAAAAATACAATTTAAAGCGTTGACATCCCATTATGAAAATTGAAAACAATACTCCTTCTTTGTTGCCATAATCCCTGACCAAGACCTCGATTTGATAAGATTTAAGATGCTTACCATATCTAATTGACCCTGACTAAATAAAGTTTTATTATGCATCAACCAAAATAGCCCAAGTTATTGAGTACTAATTAAAGTTTCTTCCATCTAAGGATAGATTCATGCTAAATATATTGAGTCATTGAATCCTTGTCACATTCCTAGTTTGGGACTACAATTAGTTTAGAACTAGAGGTGTCAAATGGTAACCTTTTTGTGAGCTTTACACAATTTTGTCTAGTGTTATAAGTTTAATTAGCTGGCTATGGTTCGCATGCACCATACATAATATTTGAGTAAACTTTAAGCATCATGTGTATATTCTTCTCTACATTTTTCGTTATCCTATAGTTATGATAGTATGCTTCTTTTAGGTCTTAATAAATCTCTTCATGCTTTTGATTTTTTTTATCTATTAGCATAAAATAATATAAATGTTAAGTAATTTATTTAACCGACTTGTATAAAAACAAAAACAAAAACATAAATTATTTTCTTAATATTTTTAAAGTAATTATTACATAAATTTGATAAATGCAATTTTAAAATAGTATTTAAATATCAAAGGGGTTTAACTTAGTTGGTTGAGCATGGTTCATGAGCTGTTGTAAACTCCTTGGTAACTAGGCTCTATTTTTGGGGATAAATAAAACTTAAATATGTTTTTGATCCTGATAAATACTTTTTTATAGTCTCAAATACTTTTTTTTTAACTTTTAGATCCCTAATAATTTTTATTTTATTTTTTGTCCCTCAAGCGCTATCTAAAGTACTTTTGAAAGGGTTATTTAAACAAATTTGGGGATTAAAAAGAAAAAAATTACGTACTAAAAAGTTAAAAAAAATATTAGATACCAAAATAAAATTTGATTATTTAATGGGAACTAAAAACATATTTTCTAACTAGTAAAATTTTGAGGGTCTACACCTCCCAATGCCCAAATAACATCAATAGTATACCTCATGTCCATCAAATCATGGAATTAATCTTTTAAACTTTTTCATGACTATTTCCCTAGCTCCAAATATCATAGCTTCATGCTAGTTAATAAAAACTAGACTAAATATATAGAAAGAAAATTTTCTAACTTGCAAAATTTCGAGGGTCTATACCTCCCAATGCCCAAAGGCTCTATTCCTCTCACAAGCTAACCTAAATAACATGATCTCTTTCTCTCCCCCTTCTTATTTATGGGCAACATGCCTTATTTCTTCAATAAATTAATCGAAATAACTAACTAAGGAATATTTATATAAATCCTTTTAAATGATGAAGTATGTTTATTGTAAACTAAACGAACACATGTTAAAATAAGATACTAAAGAATAGTCATGCTATTGTGTTATATATTTCATATCTTAAATTTTTAACAAAGGGATTAGTTTTAATAATGTTTATAGAATAAATCTTATTACGTGAATGGTTGTTTAGTGACCTTGGTGTGCAGAATTAGAATTGTTATAGTGATTTAGACCTTGCCAAATGGAAACCAATGAATTTCGCCAATTATTTAAAACCTAGAAAACATTAGAAGAATAAGGAGAAGTCATGAAGCCCTATTTTAGGTTGTTTATTCCAAAATTCACATATTAAACATAAAACTAAACTTATTAAAGTGGATCAGAAAGACACTAGAAGATGAATAGTAGCATATATTTAGCTAACAATCACTTCTTCTTTTTTAAAGAACATGCGACTTTTGAAGATTATGAATAGACTTTCAGATTGAATATCAGAAGCCTTGTTAGAGTACAACTTATACTTCTATAGTAATTAATTTGTATGATAATAATTAACTACTAAATTACTTCAAAGATACTAATAAATATTGCTTCAGAAGTTACTTGAAAATATCATATTCTAGCTAAAATAGATTTTTTTGTCCCTTTTCAAGAAAAATAGACGTTTCTTATGATAAACAACACATCTGAAGAGGTATAGAAGGATAAAGCACACACACCATTCATACCAGTTCACCCACAACCTTGGGCTACATCTAGTTTCTACACTTGTAGGGTTTCCACTAATAGAAGAACCAATTGTGGTATTCTCCAAGAACCTTCAGAGGCTCCTACAACAAGTATTCTCCAAGCCTTTAAAGGCTCCCCTTGGGTATTTTTCGAATATCCTCTCGAGGGTTCACCCTAAGTATTCTTTTAAAAAGCCTATTCAAGCTTCATCCAAGTATTCTTTCTAATAGTCTTTGTAGGCTTTACCTCCAGTATTCTCCAAGCCTCTGCAGACTCTATCCAAATATTATTTCAAAAAGCCTCTTTAGGCTTCGAACCTCAAAGGAGCAATTCCTACCCGACTAACACAACACTATATTGTGCTGACTCTCAAACTTCAAAAGCAACAATCACTTGATTTCTCTTATGAGGTTCTCTATCCTAAATAGGTTATGTTTGAGGACAAGTACCTAATACACCATTTTGGGGAAACTAATTAGTAAGCTCCCCCCGAGAAGGTGTTTATAGACACTCTGTGGCTAAGTGGAATTGGCTCTAATTTCCTAGAGAGTCTAGGCTTAGAAAGACAAGTATCTTAAGGAAATAATATTATATGTAAAATACGACTTCTTGATATATATTCTTTGTATCCTACTTTCCTTCCTAGCAATGAACTTGAACTTCACTTCACCATCCTTAAATAGAGCTTGGAGATGATCATTGCACCTTTTCTTGAGAGGCTTGGAGGTCAAGGATATCAGATGTGAATTGTCTTCACTAACACAGTTGGTTCGTACTTATTCTTAATTAGAAAAGGTTGCATACTTTTAAATTCGAAATTATGGTCGTTGGTGCTTGTTGTTGTTAGTGGCTCATGACTTTTCTTTTCTCTAGCATAGCCATGAGTTTTTTATACTTCAAAGATAAGTCTTCTACAAGTAAGTCTTCTTTGAATAGGCGAAATTTTCTCAAGACTCCTTTTCTTGTTCTTGGTTGCCTTGCTTGTATAGGACTTATAGTTTGATGACTATCTCTTTCTTCTTCAAGATGGTTCTTGTCTTCAAAACGACTTGTCACTTTAGATGATAGGACCCGAGTACATTTTTTTATGGCATCTTCTTTATAACTTCCGGTGTGTGCTTATGAACTGTGTAGACATGTCTCTCTACACTATTCTCTTTTGTAGTGCATTCTCTAATGATCCCTTAGTCATGTGTAGCTTCTAGTATCTACCCTTGGACTAAAGTGACCTCCAGAATCATGCTTTTAGTCATATGCAACTTTGAATACTTGCACTTTGACAAAGAACTCATGATTACCCTTCTGCTTGTAGTATATTTCTTATGAAGTTAGACAATCTTAAGACTTGAGGTACCTTCACTGTAGGCTAATGCTTTAGACCTTTCTCCATGCTTTTTGATTAAGTTTTGTCTTTTAAAAACACTAAAGACAAATTATCCATTAGTAGCACAAGTCTAAACAACTTAGAACTTGCTTCTTAAAAACTTGTTGTCATTAAAACTGTTGCTTAAAAAGGGTTCTACTTCAACAACTAGTGGTTAAGTAAGCACAAAAGAAAATTAGAAAATCATAGATAACATTAACCCATTGATCTAACGATAAAAAAAGTAGTTTTTAAGAGATTGTTGGTAGGTAGGCCATGTTTAAGAGGTTGTCAAAGGTATGCCTAACAGTGATGTTTTTAGATTAAATACAAAATAAGAAAAAAAGGAATCTTAGTAACATACATTTTAACACATTTTTTAAAATTTTTTTCCAGTTTTAGTTAAAATTTACCAATTAAAAAATTATGAGTAGATCCTCATTACTTAGATAAGTAAATCAATTGTTTAATCTCCTAGTTAAATATAGTCTAGCTAGTGAAGTTTCTTTTTATAGGATTTTCAATATAGTTCCAGATTTTTTAACTGTTTCTCTTCATGCTAATACTTCTTCCATTATTTTTCCTCATGGTTTCTAGTTTGTAATTCCTTTTTTACTAAAAAAAAATACCTATATAATTATGTGATTTTTAATAAAATTTAATCAATAATAAAATTATATTCAAAAGAGTGTATTAGATAGTATGTTGCTATTCTCTTAGAGGTATTATGTGTTATAAATTAACTTTGGCATAGTGAAAATGGATGTAACAATAAAAGGTTATTTGTATTCTATTCTAAATATACCAACATGGACCTAACATTTTGAATTAACATTGTGATATCTTACTATATTTGAATGATCAATATTAAAGATGGGGTGTTTTGGTTTTGTATATGGGTGGGGTTGGGCTAAAATGGGAATTTTGTACTATACATTATGATCAAGATTAAAAGAAAAATGCCCATGATTTTTTAAGTGATCATGTGACCACTTACTAAATTTTATTCTTGATTATTTATGTATAATTGTATGACTCATATTTATGGTTCCCACTTCACAAAACTAAAAAAATAATTCAATTGATATGCTTACACATAGAAAGACACACAAATAAAATTATATGGAGGGAAGAAAATTAGTAGTTCTTAACCTTTTTTTTCTCAGCCATTGCTTTGAATTGCCAAAACACACTATCAACTTCATCTTCCTTAAGATCATAACCAAGCTGAAATATAGATTATAACCAAAATAGCAAAGGGTAACATTAAGTATATTTTAAACATTAACAATGTGTTTCGATAGAGTAATAGTAAAAACAATAACAAAGCTTTATTCCACCCGGTGAAGTCGAATCTATAGTAATTGAATTTCCTAGGTTCTATTTTTTTCTTGAATAGAATAATTAAATTAAATTTTCTTCATTTATGAAAAAAAAAAGTTATACTGTAAAAAATAAAATTTGCCAGGTGTTGATTAATTTATATTTTTTTGGTGAATCTTAATTTGTTTAATGTTTATTGATGCAAGAAAAATATATATTAGTAATTTAAACTTGATGATAAATCTCATGGATTATGGTAGTGTTGAATTTGATCGATATTAAAGCACACAAAATGAATACATGGATATTTTAAAAGAAGTCATATATGAAAAGATCATGAAGAAAGAAAAAGAAATAAGATATATATGGGGAATGCTAATATTCTTCTTAATTGGAGTGTATTAGCATTCAACACAAAATAATTTGGACTATAAAATTATTTATTTTTCTGTTTTCCAAAATTTAAGGATATTATAGAACTTTATCATTTAATTCACAAAATAAAAATAATTTTTTTTCTCTCTCATATCTTTTTCCACGATTCTCTCCTATATACGAGAAATATTTTTATTTTTTAATTAAAATAATAAAATACGATAATGTCTTTGAATTAAATTTTGAAAAATAAAAGATTGACTGATTTTTTAGTCCAATTTTTATGTGTTAAACGCTAAGGCAAACCAATTAGGATGGATATTAGCATTCACTTATATATATGTGTGTGAGGGTGCATGTGCGCTCTTAAATACTTTTTTGTCTTTGTATTTTAGTATACTACCACCTATTTTGTTGAAATTTTAATTTAGCACATTTAAGAAATAAATTACCTATTGAGATTAGTATAAAATTTTAAATTTACTCGAGCTATAAAGCCAAACATGGTATTTCATATCTTCCTTAAAGTTACATTCTTTCATAAAACTCTATCTAAATACACAATAAAAAAAAGTATTTGTATACCTCTTCAAGTCTCTTTCTCAAAGCTTGGCTTCCACTTCATCAATAAATGTAAAAAAATAATAGAAATCAAGAAAACATTAGTTAGAAATTGATTGCGCAATGAATAAAATACGGAAATAATGAAAAAGTTGTTAGTAAAGATTACACAAAGCCTTGGAATTCAATATCCTAACACAAAAAGCCTTGGAATTTAATATCCTAACACAAGAAGCCTTGGCATTCAATATCCTAACACAAAAAAATATTTTTTTTTCTTGGTTACAAATATACATTTCTTAATTTTTAATAAAAGGCTAGGATTTCTAAAGCATCATAATAATCCCAACTAGGTTAGCACCAAGAGGATCACCAATCACCTGTATAAGACGAGGTTCCTTACTATAGTGAATTTACATGTTGAAAAACATTAAAATAAGACTTCAACTGCCATTGGAGAAATTACAAAGGAATGAATAATTCCATATGTTGCGTCCAATGGGACCTTTCATGCAAAGGACCTAGCATCCAATACATGAGCATTCATCCATCCATGTGTTGCGTCTAATTCATGGTGTATCATATGTCTTTGTGTTTATAATATATATGTGCATTTGTATGCAAAACGGAAAATTCATTAGTCCGTTAACTAACAATGATTTGAAATAAGTGTCAAATTCCCTACCGAATCACATAAATGGCCTAGAACTATGCATCATTACCCATACCTCCCTTTGGACACCTCATCATGTCACATTAAATGCAAAACAATTACCCTTTCTCTCTACTAAAATTCAATGAGTGCCAAATTTTTTTGGCATTTAAAATAAACACCTTACCAAAAAAATTTAGCCTTCGAGTCTCACTTACAATATTGTGATTTTTACTACGTAACTTTCCTCTCTTCTATCTTTTGCACCCATAATCCAAAAAAGACCACTTCTAATGTTAATCCTAACCAGAACCAATATGGATTCCAACGAAGATTTTGTTGACATTGTTCCTACTCACACTGAGTCCTCTTGATATCAATAGTGCAATACTCAATGTTTAGTATTACTTCACTATTTATTATCTAGATAAACTTGGCCTGAAGATCAAGAAGAACATAGATATGTAGAATCAGAAGCTACTTCAATATGAATGAGGTCATATACCCAAAGTTGATCATGATGTATTGAAGGACAGTTTTCTAGTAAATGGATGATTGCTGGAGAAGTTTTGGGGAAAACAGTGAAAATTACACCAGCAACCGTTACTACTACAATTTGTAGTGAAAGAGTAGACAATTATGTTGAGTCCAAGGCAATATAGAAGGTGTTATTAGGAGACAAATTCGAGTTGCCTCTGTCATTTGGAAACATGACAAGGGATGCTAAGGTGTAATGCTCAAGTGTTCCAACAAATTCTAAACAAGGCCATCTTTCCCAAAGTGAGGTCGAAAGACTTCATCACTGAGATTCATATATTTTTCTGGCCTGTTTCATCTACTAGAAGGTATTGCCTTCAACATCCACTTACAATCTACACTAATATATTTTAGGAATTTGAATGGCTAAGGGTAAATGAAGAACATCACCTATGTTTCACTGGTAAACAAACATTTTGGGATCAATGGGTTTATGATGAATTTGTTGGAGTTAACCCTAGAGGCTAACCTATTTTAGACTATATTTATATCATGACTTTTGTTTATATATTTTATATACATAAGACATGTCAATTATAATGTTATTAGTTTTATAGCATAATAATTTCTTTAGAATAGGCAATTCATTCAATGGCAAATCAAATGAGACTTGAGTGTGAGATTCATTGTTGTTTTAAAAGTATCTGTAGACAAGTATTATTATTGACTAGGGTGACAATAATGCATTGAGGTTATTATGTGAGTAGTTTGTTTATGTGTCCACTTTGGTATCAAGAAATTAAAGATCAAACTTGACAAGGATGACTCTCTTGTGCCTCTTGTTTGATCAAGACATTTGGATGAAGAGTCAAAGGTTACATGGTGAAAATGGTTGTGGTAAGATTGAAATTGAAGCACCGATTTTCTCATCAGCGGGGTGGCAACAATGCATTGCTAGATGTCAAACACTTTCTGTAATATTATAAAGATAATATTGTTTCTAGTCTAGTGGGAGCCTATAAAGTCACACACATAGAGTGATTAATTAGAGCAAATGAATAAATTAAATGTGAGTTAATAGTTAATTAATAAAATAGGATTTACTTAATTAATGACATATTTAATTAAGATTTAATTAAATAGGACATAGTCTAGTAAGATAGCTAATTATATATGATTTAATTAATTATCTATAGATCTAATCAAATAAGATAAGTATTTATGTATCTAATCGAATAAGATTTGATAAGATCAAATAGGATTTGGTAGGATAAGATGTGATTGGGATTTGAATCACATCATTCTCTTATACCTGGTTATTAGGATCACACTACAACTCGTAGTGTCATTCAATTTTACAATTCACAGCCTCCTCACCATGCTGGCTCGTGCACAAGATTGTCAAGATATTGAATCATCCTAAAATCACGAGCTTACTAATGTAAGCGTGGGATCTTTGATCCCTTTCGATATCAAATTATGAGTCACTCCGAAATATCTCTCTGTGTGGCCCGTTTTTAGGTGCTTGTTGGTTGCCACGTTTGTTAGGTCTAGACAATCACTAGTCTTATCTACTTTAGATTTTGATGAATAAAAAAAAGTATAAATTAATAATATTCTAATGACTTTTTGACAAATGGACTGGTTCTATTTCTTAAAAGACTTAAGAATATGTTGTATTGTCCAAGAAGGATTACTTTGTTAACTATCTATCCAGTGTCCAACACACTAAAACTAAACGGCGACCACTCTCTATGACAATTAGTGTTATACACTATGTTATTGGTTATACCACGCGTCCAACCAGTAAGTAACCCATACATCTTCTGAAATGATCAGCATTGACAAAGAGTCTGTGGTAACCGTAAAAAGGAAGTACACGTATTCCATCCTATACAAATTTATTTTGTCTCTCTTTATTTTGAAATGCTAATATTTGAATTTAAGGAAATGACAAAATAGAATGTGCTAATAAGAATATTCTCTAAAGGTTGCTTTCATTAAAAGACAAAGGAGAGCATGAGGATGTTTGTACTATCTGTAGAGGCAAAGCTTCATGGTGAATCAAAGGTGATTCAAAGGTGTTTTGATGATAACAATGATGATAACAAAATATGATGACAAAGGTGATGACAAAAAGCTCAAAGATCAATCAAAGAACAACTCAAGTGAATCAAAGATCAATCAAAGAACAACTCAAGTAAATCAAGAAGAATTCAAGACTCAAGAAGAAAGTTTAGAGTCAAGAATCAAGATTCAAGATTCAAGATCTCAAGAATCAAGATTCAAGGTTCAAGATCTCAAGAATCAAGATCAAGATTCAAGACTCAAGATTCAAGAATCAAGAGAAGGCTCAATCAAGATAAGTATGAAAAGTTTTTCTCAAAAATTGAATAGCACATGATTTTTCTCAAAATCTTCTTACCAAAGAGTTTTTACTCTCTAGTAATCGATTACCAAATTGTTGTAATCGATTACCAGTAGCAAAATTGTTTTGAAAAAGTTTTTAAATTGAATTTACAACGTTCCAATTATTTTCAAAAAGCTGTAATCGATTACAATGTTTTGGTAATCGATTACCAGAGCCTTTGAACGTTGAAATTCAAATTCAAATGTGAAGAGTCACATCCTTTCACTTAAAAGCTTTGTGTAATCGATTACACTTATTTGGTAATCGATTACCAGTGACTGTTTCTGAATAAATCAAAAGATGTAACTCTTCAAAAGGTTTTTTGACTTTTTCAAATTGGTTTTAAGTTTTTCTAAAAGTTATAACTCTTCTAAATGGTCCTCTTGGCCAGACATGAAGAGTCTATAAATGCAAGGCTTTGATTTGCTTTTCAATATACTTTTTACACTTATTCATACAATCTTTTACAAGCCTTGAATCTCTTTGAACTTTTTCTTCTTCTTTATACCAAAAGCTTTCTGAAGTTTTCTGGTTTTCTAAACCTTGAAAACTTGTGCTATTCATCTTTTCATTCCCTTCTCCCTTTGCCAAAAAGAATTCGCCAAGGACTAACCGCCTGAATTCTTTTTGTGTCTCTCTTCTCCCTTTTCCAAAATAACAAAAGACTAACCGCCTGAATTCTTTTGTGTCTCCCTTCTCCCTTGTCAAAGAATTCAAAACGACACAGTCTGAGAATTCTTTTGATTCTTCCCTTTCCCTTATACAAAAGTGTTCAAAGGACTAACCACCTGAGAATTCTTTTGTATCCCCATTCACAAAGTATCAAAGGTTTAACAGCCTGAGATCTTTGTCTTAACACATTGGAGGGTACATCCTTTGTGGTACAAGTAGAGGGTACATCTACTTGGGTTTGACTGAGAACAAGAGAGGGTACATCTCTTGTGGATCAGTTCTAGTGGAGGGTACATCCACTAGGTTCAAAGAGAACAAGGGAGGGTACATCCCTTGTGGATCTTTTCTTGTAAAAGGATTTTTACAAGGTTGAAAGAAATCTCAAGGACCGCAGGTCGCTTGGGGACTGGATGTAGGCACGGGTTGTTGTCGAACTAGTATAAAAACTCTTGTGTGTTTGTCTCCTTCTTCCCTACTCTTTTACTTTCCGCTGTGCATTTAATTTCCGTTTTTACTTTCTGTTAAGTTTCTCTTCTACTCCTTATTCTCTTAACAATTTAGTAAAAGCCTTAGAAGAGTAATTTTTTAATTAGTAAAGGTTTAGGAATAATTAATTCAACCCCCCTTCTTAATTATTCTGAGGCCACTCGATCCAACACTATCATACAAATCCTCACAAATCAAAGCATGACACGTAGCTTTTCCTTCACTGTGAGACAACGGTCTATAAAAGGCAGCCACTACTAAAAAAGAAGTAGAGGAAAATGCTGACGAAAAAGCAAGAAATGAACAAAAGTGAAATTCTGCTGAAATTACTAGACAATCAATACAACGTTTTCATCTGTTTACTCTTTGCTAAGAAAATTCATTTTGTAATTTATCTTTATTTTTTATTCACTCTTTGAGTGTTGTTGAATACTTGTATTCATTCAAACTTCTGTTTGTGAAAGCCAGGAGTTGCTTAGTGTTAAAAATACTTGAGTTTCTTAGATTCAGGGGGAGTTTAAGAAAGTGCCATAAGTGGTATTAAAAATACTTGTAGAGCCAGGAGTGATAGGTCCAAATACTTGTTTGTAATCAAGTTTTGATTAGTAGAACCCTTTACTATTGTGTAAAGGAAAAATGGACGTAGCTTAGGTTGAGTGAACTAGTATAAACTAAGTGTTTCTACTTCTCTCTTTTATGGTTTATTGAGCATTCTATTAACACTTCTGTCAATTGTTTAATACCAAGTGTTTATTTGAAAAATAGTTTTAAAAGGACTCTTTGTTACTAAGTCTCTAGACGATTAAACGTGTATTTATTAAATTTTTTTCTCCTTAGTGGATGATTTATCTCTCTTCTACATTTCCATATATATAATCGCATTAAAAGTTGATATAAGTTTCTTTATTCTTTGATTAACACACTATTCACCCCCCCCCTTCTAGTGTGGTAGTTGTTATTTGAATGTTTTTACTGCACCATTAAGGCCAATAACATCGAGAATTACCTACCTAATCTATGAAAAAACAAAATCAAACTTTTGCATGCGAAGATGAAGCTTTGCTAGTTTTTTGTTCCCTTAGAATTATCATATTTCCCTAGTTTATAGTTTAAGGACTTGGTAGTATTTTCAAAACAAATAACCAATGCACTTACATGGATTGTTCTTAATACTCATGGGTTATATTGGTTGTGCCATAACCTTTTTTTCTTGGATTTAAAAAGAAACCTTTTTTTTCTCTATATTATTTCTTAAGCAAATAAAGTGTATAGTTTAAGAATCGTGATATTAGGTTATTTAATGTTGTCATTTATTGGTTGTTTTCTTTATTATCAATGTAATTTTCCATGCATATGTATTATACTATCATATACAAATATTTTAGATAGCGATGTAGGATCTTACAGTCCGAGTTACAATTCTCGAGTTTCAATTTTTTAACTCCCATCCGATCTTAGGTAAAATCTCGATTTTGACAACCTTGCTCCTATATATATGAGAGAGATGGAATTGTGGATGACATGAAACTGATAATTCACTATTGAGAGAGAGAGAGAAGTGTATCACACCAAATCCCTACATGTGTACCATCAGCTAACTAATAAACCATAATTTGAGTGATATTTTGTGAGTTTTGTGTTATTTCATGTATTTTCTTAGCAGAACTCATGTTTGGACGTTAGTTTTTACCTTGAAGTACAACCACTCAATCAAGAGGAAAAGTTGGAAAATGCCCAATTTCATGAAGATCTGATGCTATTTTCACTTGATAAGGGTTATGGTCAGCTATAGAGGGCCATGGTCAATTTCATGAGGAGGGTTGTGTCCAAATTACAATATACCAAGGCCTCAATGAATAGTTGTCAACAACGACCATGGTAAATATCACCACTGTTATGGTAAGTTCATATGGGTTATGGCAAATTGACAACGACTCAAGCCTTGAATAGCTTAAACTTCAGACAATGGGCGTGGTAAACTTTACCACGGTGATGGTGGATTTGACCACGACCATAGTTCACCTTATTAAGGAAATTATCTTTAGGAGCCTATAAATAAGATTCTCGAACCTATAATTTACATATTTCAAATTCATTACCTATTTACGCTTTTGAGCATTTTTGAGGCATGGACAACACTGACAGGATGGGTCGTGATCATCGTTCCTTCCTTACTGATATGTCTATGCTAATTTCTGTTAGGCTTTCTAGTTTTGCTTTGAACATGAGTGGCTAGTCTCCCCTAGTATGGCGGTTATGATGTAATCGTCCAATTGTACTCCTTCCCTTGTTCTTCTGAAAATTCCTTGATGTTTTATGTCAATTTATTTTATACCTTATTTTCTTTGTCAAATATATAGTGGTGATCATCCATGTGTATTTGGTAGATCTAGGTAGTGAATGCTTTATACCAATTTGCATGATCAAACTTTTTGGGTAATTTCCAATAGATTAGTTTATCAATAAATTAGTCATCCCTGGACATTATTTTTTCCTTTGTCTTAAATTGATATATTCATGATCATTGGAGTATCGATTTAAGGCAAAAGCACCTATTGACCCGAATCAAAGGCTTTAGGTAACTTTAGGGATTGGTAATTAACTTATGGTAGGAATTACTTAGGAATAGGGTTAGGGTAAAATTGATACTTGTAAATTAGAACAATTTTAGCGACTTGGATACATGTTCATTTAAAACAATTTTAGTGTCTAAAGTAAGGAAGATTATACCTATATCAACATTAGATGCATGTTTTTCCTTAATAACTCGTTCAAACTTACTAGTCCATCAAACTTTAATATATTTTTTTTCATAAAAACTACAAGATTTTCTTAGGAGTTAAACATCTTCTGTCTTTGGTTCTAACAATTTCTCCTTTTTTTATAATGACATACAATATTAAATTTTGATCAAACATAGCGTAAAAAAACAAACATCGGGGCAGAAACTCATGCTATACATCATAGTTAAAATATGTCATCAAACAAAGCTATAGATATATGCATAGTATTTAGACTCCCCTTGAGTCCAATACTCATACACGCATGAGAATCAAAGCATAATGCATCATTATGCATACAAATCAGAGCATATATCATATAGCATATATAAGAGAACTACAAGATATATCATAGCAAACCAAACCATAAGCTCAATTGCAATCAAAATAACCATATTTACAAGACAAACTAGAATGTTCTAAGTCCCAAATAATACTCCTTGTTTTGGCATCATCCAAAAAGGTAAAGAGTAAAAACATGATAGTCATTGTGGTGGTGGTACTTTGGGTAGTTCTAGAGGCTATTTTTGTTGCTCTTTTGATTCCACGCAAGGTGGTGCTTGAGGTGGATTCTTAGTTTAAGATGCTTGAATAGGTATCCATGGAATTATGGATAGAAGGAGTGCCATCATAGGGGAAAATTGTTTTTGAATTGCTAATCAAATCATGAGTCTAGATACCAAAACTTATGATTAAGTTTTTCAATGATCCTAGAATCTTGCTTCTAAAGATTATCTTTGATCTAGACACCAATAAGCTCTTCAACTTTAGCCATAGTTATCATTTTAGCAGTATGTGAGATGGTGCAACATTAGAAGTTTGTTCAAAAGTAGATGCAACAACCATTGACATCTCAAGAGGAGGTGGAGGAGTCTTTGGAGGTTCACCTTATAGTGAAGAAACACCAATCATGGAAGTGTTTTCCTTCGAGGGTAGAATTTTAGGCTCAGGAGGTGAAAACATCTTACAAAATAGAATCTCAAAGTTCATCCTATCAGGCAATGAACCAAGATCCAATAAGTGTAACTATTTTTGAGATAAGTGATATCTTCTTCAGCAATGATCATTGTATTTGTGAAATGGTATATTTTTACTAGATGCAAGGACCAAGAGTTGTTGAATGTTGTCTCTATTTCCTTTTCCTCCTCCTCTAATAGATTGGATGGTGAAATCTCCTTTATGAGTTCATGTAAGTTTTGTTTCTAGGTTTGTGAGCCTAGGTTTTTTCCAAACTTCTTTAAAAAGCTCAAAGTATTGTTGGAACTCCACTTTGGCCTTCGTTGCCATATCTACTTCTTCGGGTTCCACACCTTTCCTTTTATGAAAGTTAATGATTGGAAACCTTTGACAAATCCTATTAGGGTAGAATTTGAACTTCATTGACTCCTTAAGGTGTAAGGTTGTTGGATATGCAATGGCCTACTACTTCACCCAAGTTTAGGCCTTTACTTGCTCTGCCACCAACAAATATCTATTTATAATATATAAAAGTTGAGTTCCTTACTTTTACACTGTCACGTCAGCAAAATTGATGATTCGGAGGAAGGAGAATATTCTCTTTTTGTGTCTATCACTTTTCTTTTCTTTTTTTTCTTCCTTCTTCAATGTTACCCACAACATAACAAAACTCTATACCAAAACATTTCAATTCAATCTTATTGACCTTCAAATGCTTCTCAAGTTCACAACCCTCATTCTTCAATGTTCTATATTGCATCCTATAACCATTTTCTTTTACATTTTGCATATCATTCAATTTTTTCATATTAGTAATTTCTAAATTCTAATATATTTTTTGCTATATAAATATAAATAAATATTTCACATCAACAAAGTTCATGATCTAAAATTAGTTTTCAAACTAATCTATAAAATAAATATGTTGGTTAAACAAAATTGAAATTTATTTATTTTTCACATTAGTATGTAAAATAATATATTTAACATCAACTTTAACTATTGCAAATATAATTTTATTTACTATCTCCAATATTACATATCACAAAATGAAAATTTTTTTTACATTAAATTAATTTAAACAAATTTTATATTGATTAAATTTATTTAATATTTTAATTTTAACTTGATTTGCACTTTTAAATATACTGCAACAGGAAACTCCACTACATGTAGCGATACAGGAAAATATGATTTCAAAATTCAATGATATTTTACAAGAGGAAAAACTTATACATAATACATAATTTAAGAATCGTCTCAACAAATGATGCATATAAACCTGTGTCAAAGGAACATTTAAAAGATTATTTTTGCTTACTATTGTTGTCAAGAAAGTCAATAACATATCCATTAGCATTCCTCTACACTATTTTGAGTTTGGTTCAATGGAAACTCTAACTCCAAGGATGAATGATAGAGTTGTCTTAACAAGTACAACATTAATTTTTTTGCAAATTCATAACTAACTTATTTCACTCTAACATATCTCATATTTTATTATAGACATTAATGGTATACTTCATGCACTTGGAAATGAAGAAGAGGTACTTGTTAGTGGCAAACCAACAAAAAATAAGGGGATTGGAATTGCTACAAAAAGAGTAAATAAATTATCCTTACTTTATTAATTATAAATTTTGTTTAAATAATAATTTTATACAATTCATTAATATATACATTTTTTACACAGTAGAATGTAATATATATCATTATATTTTCACATCTCCCTTTTTTATTGGTTATTTTCATAAATGAAGTTGTTAAAGTTACTTTGTAGACAAACATAGCCTCAAAATTTGAAAAAACAATCAACATCTAAGAAGAAGATTCAAACATAGTTGCAATCACTTTTATCATGGTTAAGAAATTAAGAGGTTTGATTACTTTCACACATTTAAAATCCTTAACAAAATTTATATTCTACACTTTATATATCTTACTACTCTATCTCTTTTCTTTTCTTTTCTTTATATATATATATATATAATTCAGCCAAAAAAATATAGATAACTAAATAAATGGATGATCAAATTGTACTTAATATTTATATTGAATGATTCTCATATGCATTTCACTATGGAATTGAAATTATTTTTCTAAATTTAATTTTTATATTAAGATATATATATATATATATATATATATATATATATATATAATCTTTAAATAACATTTAAATAAAAATTGATCCATAATTTCCTCTCTCTTTATTTTTATGTTAGCATGTTTATTTAATTTGATATTTATTTCTTTATTTGAGATGTTTCTTTACTATCTTAAGTATTGTTTTCAATTCAACTTATTTAATAAATAAATAATTTTAATTCAATTAAGTCTATATCATACTTTATGCTTACAATAATTTTTTTATATTTTATTTACTGTAATAATTTTAATTTACTAACAATTATATTTTAATAATTATTTTTCAGATGAATATTCAATCAACTCAACTTCAAGTACAAGGAACTTCCTTTTTTTATTTTTTTTATTATACACATTTTGTAACATTCAACAAACAAAATTGTTAGTTTATTCAAATTCTTTGATTGATGTAGCTAAAAAATTATAAATTTTATTTTAAATATCTACTTTGTGGAAAAAATGGAGCAACATCAAATAAAAGAATTATCTCCTCCAAGTTCTGCCAACATTGATCTTGACAAGAGAATATCAGAAAATAGAAAATCTTTGCAAGATATAATGTCCATGAGATGGGTATCAGAATCAGTATGCTAACCTATCATGACCTTCATATTCATAATATTCAATAATACTTTATTTTTTCTTAGTTTTAACATATATAAAATAATAGGATAATGTGTTCACAATTCATGCAACAATCAATGAAATCAACGGTTCCGTTGGAATTATGTTGCATGTGAGAGGTGCCAAAAGAAAGTTACAAAAGAGGGAAATCAATACATTTTTAGAGAATGCAAACAACTATCCAAAGGCCCAACAACAAGGTTTAATGTTTTGTATATAATGAATTATTTTTTTATAACAATTAAATAAATATTAAAAATTTTAAAATATTTTTTAGGTTCAAGATACAATTGAAAGTCTCTAATGATACCAGTGTAGCAACATTCAAATTGTTTGATCGAGATGCGCAACAAATTCTAAGCACAACAACATTTGAACTCCTTCACACACAAAATGCGAATAAGGCTGACATACCCCAATATTGTATACCCTTTGCAAATGCACTTTCATCCACTAATTAATATTTTTATTAAAAAAAACAACCAACTTCACCACAACAAATATCATTAGATGAGTCAGGTGAAGAACTAATTATAAGTTAAAGCCCAAATCTACAAGCATCCAACAAGTTAAGAGGTGCATCTTCATCATCCAATGAAGAAGTTTATCAAATATCACAAAGTCCATTAAGAAAAAATGTGAATAAACAAATTGTCACAAGTCAAAGTCCAAAGCTACAACTATCCAAGAAATCAAAAGATGTATCTTCATCATAAAAAGAAGAAGAAAGTCTATTAAAGAAAAGTGTGAAAAAACAATTTGTCATAAGTAAAAGCTCAAAGCTACAAGAATCCAAGAAGTCAAAAGATGCATCTTCTTCATCAAATGAAGTTTATTCAATCTCTGAAAGTCCATTAAGGAGAAAGGCAAATAAACAAATTGTTCAAACATCCTCTAGTCAAGAGTCAATCTTACTTCAAAGTTTAAAAAGGAGCACGCCAAAGAAAACAAAATTCAACAATAGGTCACCGACAAAAGGAAATAAATACAAAAAGTCTATTTAAATGAATAATTTTTGGTGTTTTATTCACATCATTTTTATGTTCTTTACCATTATGGTTGACTTTTTCTTTCATTAAATATATTTCTTTGACTGCTCTATTATGTCAATTTCACTTTTGTCTTCAAGTTAATCGACTTTAGTTGAGTGGTCAACCTCCAATTTTAGAATATTCTCTTATAATATATTGATAAATAAAAAATATCTTAATTTAAAATTTCATTTATCAAACAAATAATTTATTTAAATATTTCTTTAATTATTTATAAATCCACGCAACGCACTCTATGTTTAGTTGAAAGGTAGAAGCTTTCTTCCTTTTTGTGCAATGGACGGAACCTTAAGTTAAAATGTTTGATCACAAGTTCATGCTCAGGATGAGCAATACGTGGTTTCGTCTAGTATTGCAACAATAGCAACATTGTTCCTGTACAACATTCTTTTTTCTCTTTTCCTTGGCTTCTTTTTCTCCTTCTATTAAATAACTTAGGAGCAACAACAATTGTAGTCTCCTTATTTAGCTCTTTCTCCTTGATGGCTTCCACCGAAGTTAATGGAATGAGACGTTGAATGATTCCAAGGTATTCCTTCCACTTTATAGGTTCTCGAACAACATTGGGATGATTTTTTTTTCAAATTTGAGTTAAGGGAATGAGATGTTCAATGACTCCAAGGTTTTGATCCTCTTTGGTTGTTGCACCACTTGAGCTAATGGAGCTTTAGGTTCATCAGATTCAGTAGTGGCTTCCACTTCGTCCACTCTTTTCCTCTTAAGAGGTTCTTCAGTTTCCTCATTCTAAGATAGAATTAAAATGCAACTTCAAGGTTGTCTTTGGTTGTGGAAGCTTCAACCTAGTTTTGGATTTCTTGGACAAACGAGCCTTCTCAACAACATCAAGTTCCTTCTTCTTACTAGACGCACAAGTTTTTGGATTTGACTTTTTCTCTTTAGCTTCCAACTTTTTGATTTTTTTGTCAGAGTCAATGAACTCAAAAGTCTCTTTATCCATTACCACTAGCTTTGGCCTTCTTCTTTCTTCTCCCTTCTTTCTTGTTATTTAGATTTTTTTCTCTTTTAGGCTTTACTTTCAAATCAAAACCAAGTTGTATCTTTTTAATATTGTTGGTGCCAAAGAAAACTTATTTAACTTTAGAATCGCCTTTCAGAATGATATCATTGCTTTCCTCTACAAGCAACCAATAAAAAACAGTTGGGTTTCATGATCTATAATTTAAAATTTTCTAAAGAAATCATGAGCCAAAACAACAATAAAATTGTTTTAAATGAACTTGTGTCCAAATTGCTAAAATGGTCTATGTCCAATAATTTTGATAGCAGAGACTATCAGCTAATGGTGAAGTAGAGGAGCAGGATAAAGGAAACTAAGAAATTAAGAGAAGATAAGCAAATTCAAATTTTGTTTCTGTGTATTTTCATTCCTTTCTCTAGATATTTATAGGCTAACACTGCTTATTGATTTCTTAACAGAAGATAGCAAATTTTGTTATAACAGAATTTGAGGGAGCACTATATCTGGCCCCTAACTAACTGCAGTGCACTAAGGTTGTCTCCACTAAACGTAATCCCTGAGGTAAGTGGGTTTGTTATGGTTCCTTGCTGGTCTGCTATTAGCTACCACCTTTGTAGTGTTGTTATTGCTATCAATACCCCCTTATGGAAGATCAACCTTGTCCGCAAGGTTGTAAGTGAGGCGGAGGTGATCCCAAAGCTCCTAAGAAGTGTCTTCTGGGGTGAGGTCATCCAATTGAACTAAAACTTGTTGGGTTGGTGGAGTGGAAGCAGTGCCTATCTTCCAATCCAAGAATTGCAAAGGACGAACAATTGGATGATTGTCTGTACTTAGAGGAGGGAGAGGAGAGGTGTCAGAAGTAATGGGCCCTTGATGTGGTTTCAGGAGTGAAACATGAAAAATAGGGTGTATCTTGGAGCCAGGACGCAGATGTAGTTGATACGCGACTGGGACGACACACGCTTCTACAAGGTAAGGCCCGTAGTACCTCTTTGAGAGTTTGGAGTAAGAAGGCTGCAGAGAGGTCTGGCGATAAGGCCGGAGTTTAACGTACACCTAGTCACCGACGTCAAATTGGACATCCCAATGGTGAGCATCAGCTTGAGTCTTCATCGCATTCTGAGATTTAAGTAGCCTGTGCTGGAGAGTCGAATGCATAAATGACTTCGAAGGGAGAAAATCTTGTGCCAGAATGCACAGATGTGTCATAGGACCATTCTGCCAGGGGAAGAAACTTGAACCATTGATTAGGATGATCATGAACGAATGAGCGCAAGTATTGTTCAATGACCCTATTGAGGACTTCCGTCTGGCCATCTGTTTATGGGTGGTACGCCGTGCTCATACAGAGTTTGGTTCCACTCAAGCGGAATAGGTCACGCCAAAAACTGCTGATGAAGATTGGGTCATGATCAGACACCAAGTTGCGGGGAAAACCATGTAGCTTACAGATTGTGTCCAAGAATAGGACAACAACCTTGTGTGCCGTGAAGTGCGATGGAAGATGGCCAAGATGGGTGCCTTTGGAATATCTGTCGACAACCACCATGATCATAGTGTAACCATTAGATATGGGCAACCCAGTGGTGAAATCTAGGGATAAATCTTCCCAAATAGCGGATGGAATTGGAAGTGGGTGTAGCAGACCCACCGGTTTCTTAGCCTCGTATTTCATCTGTTGACAGGTGGAGCATTGGGCCACATAACGTGTAATATCTTGGCACATATGGGGCCAAAAGAAATTGTACCGCAGACGACGAAGTGTTTTCGTGACACCCATATGTCCTCCCAAAGGGGTTTTGTGGAATTCCTCCATGACTAGATTAATAAAGGTGTGGCCCAAAGGTAACCATATTTTCCCTTCGAAGAGTAGGAGACCATTGTTAATAGTGAAACCTGGGTGGGAAGCTGAATCCGAAAGAATCTGTTGAAACAGAGTCTGATAATCTGAATTAGTCTGTAAGGATTGTCATAATTGATCTAAGAAAAGAAAATTGGGTGCCGACAATAAAAGGAGATGGCTCGTGGACTGGTCTAGAATCTGGGATAGCGCGTCGGCGATGACATTTGAAGAGCCATACTTATATTGGATAATATAATCATACCCGAGTAGCTTCGATAAATAAAGTTGTTGTTCCGGCGTTTGGATGACTTGCCACATGAGCTCCTTTAAGCTCCGGTGATCAGTCAAAATGATGAATGAATGCCCCAGAAGGTAGTGATGCCATTTACGAATGGAGGACGTAATAGCATGAAGCTCTCGGACGTATATGGAGGCCCATTGAAGCCATGGACATAATGGCTTGCTGAAGAAAGCGATTGGGCGAGAGTTTTGTAACAACACTGTGCCCATCGCGGTGCTGGAAGCATAGGATTCAATGGTGAAGGGAATGGTGAAGTCCGACGTCGCCAACACCAAGGCTTGCGTCATTATCAGCTTCAATTGGTCAAACGCAGTCTGAGCGGATGGTGACCAGGAGAATTGTTCTTTCCACAGGAGCACAGTTAATGGTGTTGTAATGGCTGCATAGTGGCAAATGAATTTCCGGTAAAAACTGGTTAAGCCTAGAAAACCACACAAATCTGAGGGGGAGGATGGAGTAGGCCAATCCAGCATGGCCTGGATTTTGTTGGGGTCTGGGGCCACTCCTTGAGACGACACCATATGGCCAAGGTAATTAAGTTATTGTTTGGCGAATATGCATTTGGAATGACGGAGCTACAATTCATTATGTGACAAGGACGAGAAAATGGCCTCCAAATGCTCCAAATGAGAGAGAAATGAAGGACTGTAAATTAGAATGTCGTCAAAAAAGACTGCGACAAATTTCCAGAGGAATGGCCGAAGAAGATCATTCATGGTGGCCTGGAATGTTGACGGAGCATTGCAAAGTCTGAAAGGCATCACTCTAAAATCATAGTGGCCGTGATGCGTTCGAAATGCAGTTTTATGGATGTTGGCTTCGTGCATGCGAATTTGATGGAAACCTTGGTTGAGGTCCAGTTTTGAGTACCAAGAAGTGCGACCCATTTCATCCAGTAGCTCATCAATCGTCGGCATGGGAAAATAGTCCTTAATGGTGATAGCATTGAGTGCCCGGTAGTCAACACAACAGCGCTAGCTACCATCCTTTTTCTTAACCAGTAAGACAGGGGAAGAGAATGGACTATGGCTAGGTTGGATAATGTTGGATTGGAGCATCACAGCATTTTGGCGTTTGAGTTCATTCTTTTAAGAGTATGGGTATCTATATGGTTTGACATTAATGGGGCTCGAATTAGGTAAAAGATGAATATGATGGGTAATATTGCTAGACGGTGGGAGTTGGTGAGGTTCGTGGAAAAGTGAAGCGAAACGGTGAAGGAGGTTGTCAAGGGAAGGGGGTGTGTGGAGGTCGTGCTGTGGTGTAGAAGATGACTGAGGGGTTATTGGGTCTGGGATGTGGGTTATCTGGTAAAGAGGAGAAATGCTATGAGTCTGGGCATACCGTTTGAGTTGTTGGGCTGAGGCTGGGCTTGGGTAAAGGGGAACATCTGCTTGCAATGTTATATTATGACCCAAATAACTAAAGCTCATCGTGAGTGCAGAATGGTCTATGGTCACAGGACCTAAAAGTTTTAACCACTGTACCCCTAAGACGATGTTTGTGCCCCCAATAGGTAAGGGGTAAAGGTCCACAGGAAAAGTATGTCTGTGGATCGTAACGGGGATGTTAAGGCACATAGAGGTGCAATCCAGCATGGTGCAATCACTAATCATAACGCGCATCATGGACGTCGGGGTGGAAGGAAGGTGGAGGAAGTTAGCCAAGCGGGATTGGAGGAAGTTGTGAGTGATAGTGCCGTAGATGCGAAACGTCTCCGACAAGGGCATTTCTGATAGGGCACTAAAGCTGATTTGGGGCACACAAGGCAAGTCGAGTTGATGGTGGTCTAGATCAGGAGTGGAAAGAGGAGCCGGAGGAATCGAGGAGGATTCATCGTCTTCATCATTTGTGATGAGTAAGTGAAGACGAGGGCGACATCTATGGCCGAGAACCCATTTCTCATCACAATGATAGCACAGGCCCTTGTCTCATCGAGTGGCCAACTCTTCCGTCGAAAGGTGTTTAATCGAGGGTTTCGGGTTTGGAGGGAAGGTAGTGGTAGGGACAGGAGAAGAAGGGTTGGGCCGATAATGGCGACGACGGTCATTGAGTTTCTCCATGTGCAACTTTGTGAGAGCTACGACCTGCAGAAGGGATAGGGGTTGAAACGCCTGCACTTCGCGGTGGAGTTCGGGGTAGATCGGAGATGAAACAACTCAGCAAGGAGGGTGGAGCTAGGCTAACTATGCGGTTTGCGAGGCATTTGAACTCGGTGAGATACTCATTCACGGAGCTGTGCTGTTGGAGCTTGAATAAAGTGCACTAAGGCTGTCTCCACTAAACGTAATCCCTGAGGTAAGTGGGTTTGTTATGGTTCCTTGCTGGTTTGCCATTAGCTACCACCTTTGTAGTGCTGTTATTGCTATCAGATTTCATAAAATACATAGTGTCCAACAGGCTACCAAAATATTGTGTTCGATGCTTTGAAAAAAACCCAATGTTCAATGTGTTGTTTCTATCCAACACTTAACAAGAAACTTACACTCTAATTTATATATTTTATTAATTTTTTCATCCAAAGCAATATCACAGGATGAGATCTGTGTTTTTGGATGCTAAGGTTTCCCTGCTCTTATATTTCTTTATGCATTTAATATTTCCTCAACTTTTTGTATCGTCTCTAACATTTGAATTTCAATAATTTAATAAAAAGCAAAAAAATAATTGAGTCTAAGTACCACTCCTGATCAAAGACAAGAGTAGTGAAGGCAAGGATTTTCATAAAAGAAAAAATGGTCAGAAAAAGGACAGTTGTGTCTTTTTATTAAAAAAAGGACAGTACCTTTCATGAAACATGTTTCTTTCTCCTTTCCAATAGTAGACATGTTAAAAGTAGAAAAGTGTCAAGCTCTCCTTACATTCAATAAAGATTGATAATGGGAAATTTTCAAGGTCTCATTTCCCAATGAAAATATTATTCTGAGTGCCTATATAAAGACTAGGAGAGAAGACCTTAAAAGAAGGATTCATTAACAAAAATATTCAAAGCATATGTGGACAAGACATTCGAATACTATAAGCGCTCTAAAATGTCCATCCTATGCATTGCGCAGTTTTTATAATTGTGTGCTAAACTTCTATATCCTCACTTTGTGAGTAGATTCTTGTAATCTTCAAACATGTTGTTTCTGAAAGTGAGAAGTGGATTAGTTTGAAACAATACCTGAGTTTTCAATCTCAAGGAAAGATTATTTTTTGTAAAGTCAAAAGTGGATTAGAAAATATTTGGTGTAGCAATAAGTGACATAGAAAATACTCGTCTACAACCTCGATTTGGTAAGTATAACGCTTCTAACGTTGAAAGAGAAGTTAACATAGTTTGAAACAACACTCAAGTTTTCAATCTCAATGAGAAATTATTTGTTGTAAAGTCAAAAGTGGACTAGATAATATTTGGTGTAACCATAAGTGGCATAAAAAATACTCGTCCACAACCTCAATTTGATAAGTATAGCCCTTCTAAGGTTGAAGGAAAAGTTGACATAGCTCATTTTGAGTGAATAGTATACAACTTGTGTTCTTGTGTTTACACTTTTTTTTCTTTTCTCACATTTTCCTAGATGAAAAGCTTTTCAGACTTGTTTTAAAAGTTTGTGTTTTGCAAAAAAATTGCAAAAAGTTTTCAAAGTTCATATACTCACTATTCAATTCATCTTCTAGTGTGTTTCTTTTATTTCCATTTCTACATCACAAGCACAACACAAAACAATATTTTCAATTAAATTTCAATTTGAGGAAGTCAAAAACAAATTTGTGAAATAATATTGTTGAAAATCCAATTCACCTTCCTCTTATATTGATAGTCATGCTTTTTCTAACATAAGCATATTTGAGAAAAAAGTAATTTGCATACCTAAGCTTCCCTAGCACAATACCAATTCTGGTGGTTCTTTTATGTCCAATTTCCTCAGGAGATATTGTTTCATATGTACCTTTATGTTTAAGCATTCCATCCTACAAAGTAGAAAATAAAATAATAAAAAAATTGGATAAAATATAAAGGAGAAGTTTCATATAGTCTTAGAGCTAACTTCACTAGACAAATAACACCCGTGAAAGAAAGAAAGAAATGAAAAACTTAAATTGTATTCTTGCAAAGAACTTTAATTATATAAAAGGAATCAAAATAAAATTATAATATACATTTGATTTTGAGTTTTACAAGGGTTGTGTAAATGAAGATTAAAAGGTTTTAATCATATATTAGATTGTTACTATAAATTATAAATCTTGTATTGTTGAATGTTTCATATAATAGAAAATTCAACAAATGTATTGATTTAAAACAAGCTAAGAATTTTAAAGACATTAAAATTTGTAAATGACAAGCAATTCACGAATCCAAAAAACTATGAGTAATCTTAATCTTAATCTTAATCAAAGTAAGAACAAAATATACATTAAGATAATAGATTAAAAGAACAACAAGTTTTCAAATTCTTAAACGTTATTTGTGGATATTCATTTACAATGCAAAGTTTAAAATTCCATAGATTTATTAAAAGAAAACACAAATTGCGAAACTAATTAACTTTGAAATTTGGATATCACAATGAAGTGTTTGCTAATACTTCTTTCATGCTAGTATACTAGTATGACTAAATTACTAATTGTTAAAAACTCTAGTAAACAAGTTTTACAAAAAAAAATGTAGCATACTGGTAGATTAAATTGATAACATAAAAGCTAAAACCTATATGCTTTAGGAATACAATGATGAGTGAAGTATCTTTATACTATTATATAGCAACACATAGCATGTACAGGATACGACTAACCTGATGAATGCCACTTGCATGGACAAATGCATTAGCTCCAACAAGAGGCTTGTGAGGTTGTAAATGCATACCAGAGTATTCTTCGACCTATTGATAGAAGTTATGAAAATTTGAAAAGAACAAAGGTAAGTAAAAAAAAGAGAGAGAAAATATAAAATACAAGAATGGATTCAAATTAAAAACCATCTTGCTTGTCTCTAATATGTGTCTTGTATTGATTCTTGTATATAGACCATTTAAGGCATGATCTCCCTTGGATGCCAAGGCCATCACAACCTAGAATGAAAAAAATAACAAGGGAATGTGTGATAGAATATTAAGGAAAAGATTGATTAAATAACAGTGGACACATGTAAGCACTATAAGAGTATGTTTAGCCCAACTTATTTTCTACTTTTTTATATCTTAAAAAAGAGAAGTTGATCCAAACACTCTTTTTAAAAATCATGTACTTAAAAAAAAGTCACTTATTTTTTAAAAAAAATTGTCAAAATAATATAGCTTAAATAAAAGCTAATGAGAGGAGCTTAAATCCAACTTAAGTGGAGCTTTTTCTAAACATTCATTGTTTGAATCATGTCATCATATGTTTTTTTTTTTTTACTTTGCTTCTTTATTTTTTTGCTTTGATTTGAAAGTTCAGTTGTTATAATTTTAAAAGCAACCTAAATGGATAGGGTGGAACACACCTATGCTAACTTCAATCTTTTCTTTTCATGGGATATTTGTAAATATAGATTATTGACCTGTAAATTTAATTCCCATTATGTATGAATTATAACCTTTTTATATAATTTCATAAAATTTTATTAATTAGAATATGTTTAATATTTTTAAAGTTAAAAGTTTTAATTACTTAAATTAATATTTTATCATCTTAAAATAATTCTATACACATAAAATAAAATTTTTGCAATATTACTTTTATTTTAAAAAATATTTTGTCTTTGATAAGATAATGATTTTTAAATAAGACTGCATTTTTTTAAAAAAAATACCATTCAACTTTTCGTTTGAAAGGAACTTTTAATCTCAAAAATGAAAGTTCACAAACAACTTTTACTTTTTTTTAAGTTTTTATAGAAAGAGTAAATTTTAATGCAACAAGTGATATTTTTTAATAATTATAGAAAGATTAAATGATAGAAATCTATGACACATTTTTATAATAATTAGTGTGTTGTAATCTAACAAAATCTAATAATATCAACCAACATCATAAGTAGCACTTTGATCTTATCTTATGAAAATAAAATGAATATATATTTTTTTATCTTATCACCATCTTGACTCTTAAGAAACAAAAAAAAAAAATAGATTATTTAAAAAATAATGGAACAATAAAATATGACAAAGCCTTAGTAAAGATGTATATGATTTATTGATATGTGCAGATGAGATGTAAATAAACATCTTTATGGAAAACTATCCTTAGTAAAGTTTTATGTTATTATTCAAATTCCTTGTGTAATACTCTTACTTTCACTATTTATTTTTATTTGTATAAATTGAACATAAATTACATTTGATTGTAATATGTAATAGGTTTTTCATGATAGTTTTTACTATATAAATTTAGGGATAATTTTTTAAAATATAAGCTAAACTTTCATATAAAAAAAAAGAGTAGCTAAAAGCAAGAGAAGTGCATTAGCCATGTTAAAAACTCACATATGATTTAGCCAAATAAAACCAACAACTTAACCCCAAACAAAATGCCCCAACAACACCCAAAACACATAGGGATGGTCACTATAATTTTAAGACTTGAAGTTAGAATATTATTTTTGGATTGGCAATGGACATGCGCACTTAGGTTCTTCTTTATTAATATATAACTCCGATTCTTAATAAACTAAAATGTTCATTTGTAACACTTCAAAATTTATAACCCTGTAAATTGTTACGTAAGTAATTTAATTAAGATTTATTTAATTATTTATAATAAGAATGTCTTCAGAAATTGCATGTGATTAATAAAATAATTGTGTAAAATAATGAAAAATAGAAGAAATTAGTAGTTTCTTAATAATGGTTATTTAGAAAAGTCTACAAAAATCAATTATGTGAATATGTGTGTAATTATATCTCAGTGTTTCTTGTTATGAGAATTGCATGTAGTGTGTGATTTGATTAAACATTAAGTGTTAACTTATTTATTTGTTAGCGAAATTTCTTTAAATAATTGGTTTTCTTTAGATTAATTGTCGGTAAGTGTTTGCTAGTGAATTATTTTGCCTATGACATTTTGATGTGATTTAATTCCTTTTAAGAGACAAAATATATATATTTGATCATTAGGATTTATTTAATTACACAAATATATCTCAAGTATTAAGTTTTATAAAAAAATAATTTGATTAAATTTAATTCTTAAAGTTAGCAGAAAAATAATTTCCGTCGCGAGAAAAATATATTTTTACAATGTAGAGTTACACTGTGTAAATTAATTACCCAATGTAAACCCTTTTCACAATCATAGCAAATCTCTAGTCACCAATGGGGAAAGGGGCTGACAATTCCTTGCCACACCCTTCCTGAATCCTCTCTTTAGCCACTTCAACACTCAACCTTCACACACCACCCTCCTAACCAATCAAAATTCATGCATACCCCTCACACTCACTCTCTACTCATTTTCCCTCAACTTAGCAAACAAGTTAGGTTCTCTCTCTCTCTCACCAAAAACGCTTCAGATGACCCTCAATTGAACCAAGAGCACTCATATCCTCTTCTGAAACACACAAATTCGTTAACCGCCAAGTAGGAAGGAAGAGTCACTCTAAAATCTTTGCACTAGTTTTGTGTTGTGCTTGCAAGGCTTGGAAGCTTACATAATCTTAACCACCTCTTCCTCTAATTTTCATGTAGCAGTGAAATCTATGGTCAGGGGGTCTTTTTGGTGAACGCAACCCTGGAAACCATGGTGATTTGATCCTCCATTTCATTGCACACATCAAAAGTATCTTTTTTTATAGTTTTTTTTGCAACTGTGCTTTGACAAGCTAAGATCTTTTTCTTTGCATGCATGACTTATCTTCTTCTTTTGTTCATTTTCATGCTTTAGAAGAGCTCCCAATACAAAGGAGACTTTTCCATGTTTTTTTTTATATTTTATAAAGAAAGTTTGGATTTTCGAAAATGGGCAATGATTAGGGAGAGGTTGGCTGGAAGGCTTAGTTCTCTGGACAAGTCTCGAGGTTTCAAGCCTTGAATGAAACTTACCTGTTGGTTTTTCGTGAAATTGTTTTTAACTCTAGACACAATTTTCAACACCTTTAGTGTTCAAGACCTTGAGAGATGGGGTCATTTTGAAGCCCATCTATGACATGCAAAGTGACTAACTTGTTGTGCAACAAGTGTCTGATTGTGCTCAATTTTTTGTAACTTTTAGCTTATGTGGTTGTCATCTGAACAAAAGGTTTGCTTTTTATGAAAATATAGAAATAAATTCTATTTAGACATGTAAATTTCAAAAAATATGGATTTCATCTTCATTTTCTAAAGGCCTAGCAAAACGGAGTTGAATAAGAAAGGAAATATTTAGGTTTTGGGAAAAGTGTTAGAAATAAAATTTTACTGGGAGCAACATAGGGAGAATTTTTGTGTAATTTTTACCTTGCTTAGAAGAAAGTTTTTTAGTTTCACACTGTAAAAAATATAATTCTTTTTGGTTTTGGGAAGAGGTATAAATTCGCAAATCTTTGACCTATGTCCAAACTGAAGTGCTCTCTGTCTTGCTGCCTTGTTGAAATTTTTATGTGTTTTTGTAGATTTTTGCTAATGAAGTACTTTAACTTGTTGGAAAGATAAGAAATTTTCCTTTAAGGCTGTATGAAAAATTTTCAATCATAAATTTTTTTGATAAATTTTAAAGAGGCTTGAATGTTCTATGCTTTTAAAACCTAGGGTCTTTAATGCATGTTACTTGATGTATTGAATCATTAAATTTTCACTATGTGTTGATGTGTTTCCTTGTTAATTTTTTGTCTAAGGATTGTTTGCTGAATTTAATGATTTCAATGAGTTAAGACCTGTTTTTTGATTATTGAAAGGCCAAAGGAGTGTGAATTTTGAGCAACTATAACTATGGAATGTAATGTTTTAATTGGAGACCGGGAGGTGTGACATCAGGCACTGTTGCACGTGATCTTTTGTGTGTGACCTGGTTGGCTTGCAACTGGAGACGATAATGATTTGTACGCTAAGACCTATGTGTGGTAGATACAAGGACTCGGGCACGAGTCCTGGTGTCAACTAGGACAATGTTCTAATGGGCATAGTGCATCTCGAAAGGCATGCACCAGGTGTGGATTAGAACCCCGTTCTAGTGAACATTGTGTGTCTCGAACGACGTACAATGCTTTACGTTAGTTTGCAAGAACATGAACATAAGTACCCATGTGACTAGGATGTTTCCTTCGAGAGATTAATGCGCTTGAGAGACGTACAAGGAAATTTAGACTCTCAACGGTATGCGAAGATTTTTTTCAAGAGATTCGACTTTGGGGGACATGCAGGAAGTTATGAGAGTTCTCTAAAAGATGATCGATTGGCGGTTTCCACCAAGAGGTGTAGATGAGATTCCTATTTTGTGATTATCTTAAGTTTGATTGATTCTCGGACTTGGTTCACCTTTCTACGATGTTTTGTACCTATGCAATTGGGCCCCACGGTAATGACAAAGTAAGCACTCGGTGAGGAGTGATAGAGGATTAAATCCTTAGAGTTAGGATGGCCTTACAGGTGGTACCTGGGTTATGTTCACTAACTTATTGTTTCTTGGGGATATGGTGTTGAGGTTGAGGTCTCATTTTCCATAGTGCCAACTTGGCAATCCTGACAAATGCAAGACATAACTAGCTAGTGAGAGCTTGCCATCTTACCATGGCATAGGGTGTACTCCTGGTAATCACTCAAAATAAAATTTTGTAACTCCAATGAGTTTTGGGAGTTTCAGTGGCGGTTGGCTAATGTGATCTATATGATTGAGTTAGTAAAAAGAGACACCTTAGGATGCATGTAAGACCTAGTGAATAACCCCAATGCAGTGGTTGTTATCCTTGTGTGTTTTGACTTGACTTACGGTTTTTGTATTTTGGCTAATGAAGCAAAATGACTCACCCCTTATGTTTTTATTTTAGGATCATACTACGGGTAAAGAGATGACACTATCTCGAGGATAAGTGCACTTGGAGACGATGGATACACGATGTGATCAGAGGCGTAGATCACTTCCTTGGGTATACTGGTTAATTATGCTCAAACACCTACTGACTTATGCTTGGGTGTAGTTTCCAAATTGGCTTGGGTGTTAGAGATTACTACTCTAAGTCCAAGACCTTTATCTCTCAATGTATTTGTTATGGGTAGGCCTAGGCTTCAGACTTTTATTTCTATATTCAACCATCGGATTCCATTATATGCGCCTTGACTCACTCATGCCCTTGGATGTATTTAACACTTTCAAAACTCAGTATGCTTGTGTATTTATGCACTCTTTACATGTATTTCAACAGTTTTAAGTTATTTAATTTCTCTTTCCTTTCATCTAGAAAGGTTGTTGATTGACAATGATCTTAGGCTCTTAGATAAAGGTGAAGTTGTGAGGAGTTTTATAATGTTATCCTTATATTTGTATTTTCTTCTGATAGCCATAAAACCATTAATGATATTTTTTAATATTTGAAACATTTTATCATTAGTTTCTATGTATTTCATTTTCAATATATTGTATTGATCCACCAACATATACAATCTTCATTTTTTGAACTTAGTTCAATCACAAGTGAAAGTCAAGGTGACTTATATTTCCTTTGCAACCATACATGAATATGTTGTAGTTTTGAGTATTGCAAAAGACAAAGTCCCATGTTGCTTGGGATAGCTTTGGCTCAAGTGTTTATATACCATTTTGTGATATGGACTTTCAAAGTGGCTACCAGGAGATGGAAGTCTCATGCACATGAGCATGAGTTGTGTGGGTTTGTCATAGTGCAAATCCACTAATTTTACCCTCCCCCTTGTGAGTGCAATCCTTTTACGTTTTATTCAATTAAATTATTTTGAGATTTATTTTGAATTCAAAAAGCACGCCTATCCAAAAGTCCCAATTTTAATGAGACAGTTTTTTTATTTGATCCAATTACGAAAATCATGGGATTTTCCTTCTAAACCCAATAAATATGAGTCTCTTTGACACTATTTTTTCACATCAAGAATTATCTCACCTCGTTTTTCTTCTCTAGTTTGCTTTCTCTGTTCCTAGGTTTAAGTTTTAGCCCTTGCTAGTTTTGTAGCCTCATAATGTATGAGAAGTTCCTGTTGTGTCATGAGGGACTTGCATGGGATACCGCAGATAAATCTTTTAGGGGCATTGCCAAAACACACCTCATGAAGAAATCATTTGTGATAAAAAAAACCAACTTAGAGAGAATACGATGACATTTTTGTAAATAAATATAACAACTTTACGAGAGTTTTTCAAAAACCGTCTTAGAAGGTTGTCATTCTAAGATAATTGTGCGAAAACCCTCTTAGAAAACTGTCATTTTAAGACATTTTTTACAAAACAGTCTTAGAATATTTTATACTATTTTTAATATTTCATTTCTCCTTCCACCTTCTCGCGCTCTCACTTTTCAACTTCCGCTTCGACTCCCCCTCTAGGGTTCCCAAGCCATCACCTCTCGCGCTTTCATTTTGAGGTTTGGCTCCACCTCTGCTCTCACCTGCAATGCCCTTTCCCTTCCTTTATGTTTTGGTTTGGCTCCACATCATTCACTCTCATTGACCGAATTTTCACGCATCCCACCATATAAACCTCGCATTCACTAAAAGTCTTGAAATACATACTCTTCTCATATTTCTCAGTCACCAGAACTTATTTCTACCTTCACTTCGCACATCTTGAACCCTCTCTTTCCAACAACTAGGTTAAAGTTCATCAATGGCTGGTTGTGGCAAAACCCTAGGGTCCAACACTGCCAAAAAGGCCACCTCAAGGAGTAGCAAAGCCGGCCTCCAATTCCCTGTCGACCTATCGCCTGTTTCCTCGAGGCCGGAAAATATATCGAGCGTGTTGGCGTCGGTGCTCCCGCTTACCTCGCCACTATCCTCGAATATCTCACAGCCGAGGTAATAGCCGCAATTTTAAATCTGATTTTGAAATTATCTCACCATGTGATTCGATCTAGGGTTTTGAATTTCAATTGGTTTAATTTCCCCTAATACTTGTATGTTTTTTGAGCAATTGGATGATTGGAAAATTGGAATTTGATGTTTTTATTTTTTAAGTTTTGGAGTTGGTTGGAAACGCTGCAAGAGACAATAAGAAGACTCGAATTGTGTCGCGCCACATTCGATTGGTGATGAGGAACGATGAAGAATTAAACAATGCTTGAATCGTTATTGCATTAATTAGCTTTCTTTTTTTTTGTAAGATTTTATGTTCTTTATCCACATGATATAAATGCTCATTGGTTCAGCTCAATGGTTATTAATTTATTTCCTTTTGACTTTAGTTTATTCTTTATAAATTATTTAGATATGTTATGTCACTTAAATAGTTATTAAAGCAATATATATGATTTGTTATATGTTACATGATTTCATGAATAAATCTTCTTTATTAGGCAAAAAAAATAGTGTTTTTTTTTAATTTTCCTTTTTTTAAAAGACATTCGAAGACGGTTTTTGCGAAAACCGTTTTAGAATTCTCAATTTTTAAATTTTTTGATAAAAAAAAAACATTCTAAGACGATTATTTGAAAAACCGTCTACAATCTAAGACATTTTTTTGGAAAAACCATCTTAGAATTCTCAATTTTGAACCTTTTGTTTTTAAAAAAAATATATTCTAAGACAATTATTTGATTAAAAACTGTCTTAGAATAATAACTTTTTTAAGATGGTTTTTTAAGAATCATCGTGGAAAGTCTTCACTTTCCATGATGTTGGATTCAAAGACGATTCAAAACCGTCTTTGAATGCTTTGAAAAATCATGGTGGAACGCTGTTTTTCCAGTAAGTACAAGGTTGTGTCCAATAGCATATACCTAATCATATATTCTATTATTTTATAAGGAAAAAGATTATAAGGTATCATACTTTTATATTCAATTGAATCTTGCTTACATTTTCTATAGCCTATTTTTCCCTTAAGAAAGGAATCCCTAGAGGTGATTTTGGAACATTATAATCACCATTAACAGTAATACTCCAAAGTGTGTATTAACTAGATTTCATGAACATTTTCATCGTGTCCCTCTAATAAGGATTTTTATATTCAAAGAATGTTATAGAATGTTTTTTAGGAGCCAATTAAAGTACAAATGATATGACATAAAATTTAAGTTATAAACAATGATAAGGAGGGAAATGGTTACATAAGATTAATTAGAACATGACTATTGAATGGTTACATAAATAAAACAAAATTTTATTTATGATCATCTTTCAGAAAGTTTGAATAGGTATAGGCTTATTGTGAAGTGATATTGGAAAAGAAATATAAAACTATGGTATGATTAAGTAATTTAAAAGATTAACAAAAGAAACGGATTGTGGAAAAATAAAAAAATAAAAACAAAAAACATTCTCATGGAAGATAACATGCCTAGAAATGTGATATTTGTTAATTTTTAGGATTAAGAAACTGATTGTGTCATTGATATTCTTTATAACTAGCATAATGGCAAACAAAAATTATCAATGATGCATGTTAAAAAATTTATCACAAAAAAAAACAGTGATAACATGCATGTTAAGAGTAGTGATACTTAAGTTGAATAACAAAGGAAACCAAAAACCTTTAGATTATATTGTGTAAATAAATTGATGACAGAAAATGATGAAGAAATAAAGAAAGCTACAAATATAGAGACTATGAACATTATCAAGGGAAACGTAATGCATTATTTCTACCCTTTTAGTTTGTAGTATATAGAAATAAACATTAGGACTTAACACCTTTATCATGAAAAAATTTAGGAAACACAAAATATTGTGTTTAGTCTCATATTCACATTGGACAAATTAATTTATAATAGTGTGAAATTGAGCATGCATCCAAAGGAATCATGTTGAAATATAACAAAATGATTTTTTTCCATAATGGAAAAATTCATACATAAGAAAGATTGATACTTACCTCTTCTAACGACGCATTTCCAGCCCTTTCCCCAATCCCATTAATGGTTACTTCTAATTGCCGTGCACCTGTACGAGCACCCTGAGAGTAACCAAGACTATGTAAAAATTGCTATGTAGTTCAATTGTCCAAATTAACTAGTGGAGTTGTACGTTATACCTCGATGGTGTTAGCCGTAGCAAGCCCAAGATCATTATGGCAATGAGTCGAAATAATAACATTCGCAATTCCTGGGGTATTGTCTTTTATATCAACAATTAATTTTCCTAACTCCAATGGCATTACTATACCTACAGTGTCGGCTATGTTCACTGTTGTTGCCCCGGCTTCAATAACTACTCCAAGAATTTCATAGAGAAATTCTCTATCTGATCTGTTATCATATTGAACAATACAAAATAAAGGTTCAAAATTCTTAAATACAACAATATTTAAAACAAACAATTATGTACATAATATTCCGTAGATACAACATTTTATTAAACAAGTGCTATATAGATCATCCTGGTGATATGAAGCTTTAAAATTGTGATGTTTATTGGTATTGAATTCACTACATACTTAAGTAATAAAAATTAAATAGGCATTGTTGTTACATAATCTAGAAAATGTTAAACAATTTCTACTACGCATAACTAGTGCATACAAATAATTGAGAATGGTTAAGAAAACCCTAACAAAATATGTAAAACTTTCTAAAAATGTAGTTATTTTTCTGTTATATATATCTTTCTTTAAAGACAACTCTATTTAGAGATACAATCTGACACTACATATGGATACTTCTTTCAATAGAGATTTAAACTTTAATTCATCATATACTAAAGGTCTAGTCCCTTCCACTAAACCAACCCCCATTAGTTGTTGTTAGTTATTTAGTCCTTAAAATAAAAGTATTTGAAATTAATATATTTAGGTTAAATTAATTTGTAGGTCTCTAAACTATTTAACATTATTTTTTAATCAATTCCTTGAATTTTAGTTTCAATTAGGTCCTTAAACCTGTACTTGTTTTTAATTGTGTCATTTTTTCTAACTCTCATTATGGAAAATGAATCACAAGAACCTAATTAGTCTTTGAATCTAGTATTGTCACCTCTACAAGTCTACACTATGCATTTTCATCTCTCTAGGCCAATATTCACACCTCTTTATGAAAGTATATATGATCGCCTCTTCATGTAAGTCTTCTCGCCTCTATAAATTCTAAATCTAGTATTCTTAATCAAGTTTTTCAACCGATATTTCTCACCTCTCTAGATCCACTCAACTCAATTATTCTTTTACAAGTCTCTCCAAGCTTCATTCTACAACAACCCGCTCAAACTCACGTAATTGACTAAGGCAGTTAATTTTTCGTAAAGGCCGTTATACAGAAGGACCCAAGTAAAAAAAAAACAATAAGTTCGAGAACCCAATTAACAAAAATAGTTCCGGAAACATTAAAAAAATATATCAAAGTTCAAGGATTTACGAATTAATTGAACGTATTATTTATTGGTCATTTCAATCCTAAACATTAGGATATATAGTTTGATCTTTCATGTTGATATTTATTATGCATTTTAGTCCCTAATACATGTAAATTAATTTGACCTCTAACATCAAAGATAACAATGAACCTAGGGGCCGAATTTTGTTTAATCGCCAACTTTCAATACTAACGGTTGATTTTTTCAGTGCAAATATTTGTTTTTTCAAAAAATGGATTATTTAATAAGCTAGGAGCTACCTTAAAATAAAAAAGCTAAGAGCTAAGTTATCTTTTAATATCTATCTTAGGAACCAAATTGATTTACTATTGTCGAAGACGAGAGTTAGATTTATTTTTTCATAATATCATATATCAAATTAAACAGTGGTACCAATTTTTGAGAGTAAATGCTTTATTTTACCTTTTATAGCCTATGATACATATTTTTTCTGATGTACACACCACTTCACTTTAGACACTTTGCATAGGTTAAATAGGACATTTTATACTGGATATTATGGTGATGTAGACATGGTGATACACAAAGTCAGAATTTTTTAAATTAGTTCTAACTGAATTGATGTAAAATATTTCTTTTTCTACATCGGTTCTATACAAGTGTGTCATTTCCATTTTCCAAATGTGAATACTAGTTCCATATGTGAATGTTTGGTTGTCACAATTGCTAGTTCCAAATACAAATGGTTTTGTCATTGTTGGTGCTCACAATGTGCAATGTTGTGGATGTAATTGAGGTTTCACCATTTGGTTGATACTTTACTCATTTTCTCCATGAGTATCCTCAATACCCTTTTCTATTTTTGTACATTGTCACCCCTTAATCCCTAAAGTCTGAAAACCCTTCATAGACCCACCACATCCCAACCCTTATTTGGCCCAACCTCTCAAACCTAGTCCACCAAGAAGCCCTTCCACACCCTCTTCACTAAAGTCATGGGCCACTCCAAAATATTACCACCATTGATAATGAAAGAAATAGCACCAAGAAGTGAAATTGAATTGAAGAATAACCTAAAGCCTTTTCACTATGTTTACCAATCAACAACCTCTTACGTAGAGGGAACTAAAGCCATAGGTTCATATCTACATATCCTTACTGAAGATGATCTTCCTCATGCCCACAAGATTCACAATGTTGTTTTAGATGTGAATGATGGCGGTGTCAAAGATAGAGTGCCAGAGGTGGAGGAGCTTCGACATCATGCCAATGATCTTCAATGTCAAATCACTGACATTTTATTTGGACTTGAATGAGGGTTTCTTCTTCAGAATCTTGGTTTTGAATCGAGTTGGGGTGTTTGACGAGGTTGGGAATGAAGAATGGACGTTTTAGATACAAATAAAACATAAAAGTTTTTAAATTTGTTGTATTTATAATTATAACTAGTATAAGATAACATTTTACATTAGTTCAATTTATATAGATGACGTTGTTGTGCATGGCTCATGTTTTATGAGCGGACAAATGTTGGAGTGTAGTAAAGAATAGCACAATAAAGCATAAGCATCTACCCTTTGGGCTTAGCTTGAGTCACTTGTTGTTGGCTTACGATGTGGGTAATGGTACAGGGGTGAAGCCCTCGTGGTACGATACAAGGATAATGTTGTACGTACAAGATATTGTAAGTGGTTTGTAATATATTATTTTATAAACATATGTAACCCTGATTTCAAACAAGGATAAAAGAAACAACTGTTCCTCTCCTGAGGACGTGGGCAAACTTGCCGAATCTCGTAAATCTTGTGTTAGTGTGTGCGATTACTCTATTGTAGAATTCTGATTTCTATTACTAACAACTCTAGAGATATAGTTGGAGTGCAAGTGTATAGTTGAAGTCACACGATGGATAGTTTTGGAAAACTTGAATAACATATAAGTGAGAAAAAGATCCACAAAGTTAATGCCTTAAGGTTTTGGGTTAAAGTGTGGTGTCAAGTTCACTTGTGTGGTTTGTTCATGGCCCATTGGTGAATATCTCTCCTCATATTTCCTAGCACATGTAAACATGTATTTTTACATCAATTATAATTAAATACAATCAATGTAAAAAAGATTGTTATAATTACAAAAATGTAACCACATTGTTTTAGATTAGTTGTTTTGCAACTAATCTAGAATCCTATTGTAAAATTCAAATTTTGTTGTAGTGACAATTGTAACATCCCAAATTTTATGGACTTTAGTAATAAAATAAAATAGACCCCTTCTATGGAAATAGTCTTCATTTAATGGTTAAAGGATACCTTTAGCCATTATTAATAATACTCACCTTATATTAGGATTTGACAGGAACAAGATATTAGGATCCATATCGGTACCCAAGGCCCACCACATCTAACACACATTCATGTTCTTATAAGATGAGGGAAGGGAGAGTTAGAGAGAGAAATAAAAAAGAAAGGGAAAGTTAGAGAGAAGGAGGAGAAAAGAAGAAGAGGAAGAGAGAAAAGAGAGCTTAGATCCAGAGATTAGGTGAGTGCTTCCTTCCTTTGTCTTCCTTATCCCTCCATAGTTGTTTCATGTTTTCCCCGTTTTTCCTTTGAACCCTAAATATGAATTTTTGATAGATTATGGATGACCATAAGAAGACATTCACAACCAGATTAGAATGTTAGTTCGAAGGGCTAAGGTTGGGCTTGGGACTTTAAGCTTAGCATGAGGTTCCTCATGTTGGGTGTGTGGGAGGCAAAAAGAGGGGGTTTGAGTTTCTAAAATTCATGTTAAGCATGGAAATACCTTAGGTTGGGAGTGAGACTATTAGAATTAGAATTAAAGTTGTTTGAGGACTAATGTGCAATCTATGCTTGTTTATTTCACTACCTCCCATGCATGTTATTTGTATAGTTGTTATTGCTTGGAGTTCTTATTAAATCTTATTTATGGATTGTGGATGTAGTTGTGTAGCTAAATGTGGTTTTATTCATATGATTGTTGCATATGCTTAGGATTGTATGGAACGATAAACCTCTTAATAAGATATAGTTATGACATTTAAGACTATACCTCATGTTACTATACCTCATGTGCGGAAGTGAAATCTAATAATAAAGATATTACAAGCAACACAGTTGTAGAAAAAAACTAGAAATTTTTTTATTGTATGATGTAAGGTAAATCAACACATTAGATGAGGACGTGTGTAATTGGAATCTACCCTTAGTGGTTGGAGAGGGGTTATACCTATAGAAATTTGATGTAAGCTACCTAGAAAGGTACGTTGGAAGTTATGCGTCACAGAGAGAGAGGTGATGTAAACCCAATATTTAGGCAATTTAGAGTAAAGTAAATGCTATGCACATTCCTATCCAATGTTATACTGAAGTCAAGTGAAACCCTAGTGAGCAATCAAGAGTAAGAATTATGTTTAGGTGCATTAGTGCACTAGTGGTCTTAGATTTGGTATAGGAGATCAATTCTAATGGCCTAAGTAAAGATTAAGGTATGATCCAACACACATATAATGTTGATGTTCTGGGGCAATAGTTGTGAGGTATATAAGAAAAAGAGAAAGCATGAGAGTTAAGAAAAGGATATCTAGAATGGAGAGTCGGCTTAGAGTCTTTAGAGCACTCATTGAGATATGTATCATCCTTTTTAGTTTTATGTTTAAGTTAAGCAGGTGAATGTGCTCAAGGAGAAGCTTGGAGCATGGAGCTACTTGGAAAAAGTTTAGTATGGTTTGTGTCTCCCAATGTATGGGATTTTAGTGGATGTTAATGTATCTTTCTTATGTTTTTGTAAAAGACATATGAGTCAAGAGATTTGTATTAGTTTGTTCATGTAATGTATGTTTTAACTTTTAAGTTTTAGTTTCTGCGTAGGTTACTCTCATAATTTTTATATGCTAAGTTTTATAATTTAGTGATATAAAAAGACAAATGTAATATCCCATTGGGTGTGATAGACCAATCAACATGCATGAAGCCCAACACGGAAGGCCCCAAAGGAAGGTCACACCTCTTCAACATTTTTGCAATTACGTTTAAGTGCTGATGTTCCAAAAGCATAGCTGGACGTTGTTAGAATTCTATTATTTAGTGCATGTCTTTGTCAAGTGATGGGTAGCAGTATGCTATTAGGCAATTATATTTATTTATGCTTGTCGGGTTGATGTTAGCGCTTGTTCCCCATTATAATATTTGTATTTCCGTGTAGTGCTTATCATTTGGTGCCCTACTAGTGCCTATATATAGGATAGCGCACTGTAGGAGGAATAAGAAGAAAATATCCAGCTCTCTCTCTCTCTCTCTCTCTCTCTCTCTATTCTGAATACTCTCCTTCATCCTCTTGTAGCTCCTGTAGCTTTACGTAACACTGGTGCTTTCATTGAGTTAAATCATGGAGGAATCCACTCGCTCTAAATCCAACCTCGATTGTTTGGAGGATGCGATAGCCAAGCTCGCTGTAACTCAAGCATCAATGTCAACCAAGCTCAACGACCTTCATCAGAAACTAGCGGTTATGGAGTCCATTCACCATTCTTCGGTCTCGTCTTCCACACACTCCCCCGCTTCTTCCGTATCTCTGTCTATGCAACCATATTGCATGAAACTCGAAGTTCCATGTTTTGATGGGTCTGACCCGATGGGTTGGCTATTCAAAATCAATCAGTTCTTTAAATATCATGCAACACCGGACCATAAGCGATTAACAATTGCCTTGTTCTACATGGACGAACCTGCGCTCGCGTGGTATCAATGGATGTCATGCAATGGCCAGATTACATCATGGCTTGGATTCTTGCAAGCTTTGGAGTCTCGCTTTGCGCCTTCTCACTTTGATGATCCCACCGGTTCCTGTTCAAACTCATCCAACAAGATTCCGTGAGTAACTACTCTTTGACTTCGAGGCTTTGGCTAACAAAATAATAGGCCTTCCGCCTCCTTTTTTATTAAGTTGTTTTATCTCCAGCCTTTCACCAAAAATATGATGGGAAGTCCAAGCGCTCCAACCTCTTTCCCTTAGTCAAGCCATCGCTCTCGTGCGGCTTCAGGAGGAGAAGTTTTGTGACTTACGTCATCCAACCCACTCTCATGCTTACTCTCTGCATTCCTTCGGCCCTCGTCCCCCTCAACCAAATATTTCACCAACCCCACCATTACTCCTACCTCCACCCTTATTACCCACACCACCAAAACTCTCCATACCTTTCAAACGCCTCTCACCTGAAGAAATAGCCATACGCTAAGAGAAGGGACTTTGCTTTAATTGTGACGAGTGGTTTAGCCGCGACCATCAATGCTCTTCCAAATTTTTTCTACTGATAGCTGATGATGATGAACTTTCACCGGAAGAGATGCCACCAACTAAAGCTTTTCCGGTTGCACAGGAACCTGATGATCCACTTCCAACTCAAATTAGCTTCCATGCCATCTCAGGGCACATGGCACCAGAAACGTTACGCGTGATGGGGTCTATCTCTGACCAGAAAGTCCTCATTTTGGTGGACAGAGGTAGTACTCATAACTTCATCCAAGAACGCTTGGTCACCATGCTAGGGCCATATGCACAGTCTACTCCACCATTACACATTATGATTGGTAATGGTATCGAGATTGAATGTCTACAAATTTGAAAGCACGTTTCGCTTAAGCTCTAGGGACATGGATTCACTATAAATCTTCATGTTCTACCCTTATGTGGAGATGATCTAGTGCTGGGTGTGTAATGGCTCAAGTCACTGGGTCCAATCTTGACGGATTACACAGACTTGACTATGAAATTCAAGCACCACAACAAGATCATCGAACTTCACAGTGAACGTGATTACACCATTTGCGGGATCAATCACTATCAACTCAAAGGGATGGTTCAAATAGATGGCGTCAATGCTTTTTTCCATATCGACCGCATGAACCCTAAGCTCCCTTCTAACCAACAAACACAACCCCTGACCCAAGACCCAACCATCATTTCCCTACTTCACCGATACCATATCCTTTTCCAACCACCAACCACTTTACCCCTACCCCGCAATATTACCCACACCATTAACCTTCTCCCAAACTCCCTTCCCATTAACGTCTGACCCTACAGAAACCTCCATTTTCAAAAGCATGAGATTGAGACTTAGGTCGAAGCCATGTTGAGCAATGGTATCATCAGACCCAGTCGGAGCTCATTCTCCTCGTCGATTTTATTGGTCAAGAAGCACGATGGTTCCTGGCGTTTTTGCGTTGATTACAGAGCATTAAACACCATTACTATTAAAGATGGATTTCCGATTCCAAATATTGATGAGTTCTTGGATGAGCTTGGTGGTGCAAGCTGGTTTACCAAACTCGATTTGCTACAAGAGTATCACTAGATACTTGTGCGCGAGGACAATGTACATAAAACTGTATTCCGCACTCACCATGGGCATTACGAATTCCTTGTAATGCCCTTTGGCTTTTGCAATGCTCCTTCTTTACTCCAAGCATTGATGAACACCACCTTTAAACCCTTCCTGCGTAAATTCATTATTGTCTTCTTCGATGATATTTTAATTTACAGTCAGACATTCGCAAACCACCTTCAACATTTGAATTATGCTTTTTGGATCCTACAAGATGGTCAATTCTTCCTTAAGTTATCTAAATGTTGTGTCTTCCAACAACAAATTGAATACTTGGGTCATGTGGTGTCCGCTACTGGTGTTCAGCCCTTTCCCGACAAGATACTTGCCATTCAACAATGGCCATGACCCACCTCCCTTAAAGCCCTGCGGGGATTTTTGGGTCTCACAGGTTTTTATAGATGCTTCATCAAAGGATATGCTACCATAGCAGCCCCTCTGATTCATCCCTTGACCAAGGAACACCTCATCTGGTCACCGGAGGTCCTACTAGCCTTTCATGCATTACAAGAGGCAGTCAGCTCAGCACCAGTGCTATGCCTACCAGCACCCCATAGCTTTTTTCAGTAAACCATTGTGCCCTAAGCTTCTTCAAGCCTCCACCTATGTTAGTGAATTATGCGCCATAACAGCTGCTGTAAAAAAATGGAGACAATACCTATTGGGTCATGATTATTCTCACTAACCATAGGAGTCTCAAGGAACTAATGGCTCAAACTATCCAGACACCGGAGCAACAGAAGTATCTCACGCGTTTAATGGGATATGATTTTATCATACAATATTGCTTTGGCCGCTCCAATGTGATCACAAATGCCTTATCTTGTACCTTTGACCATTCCAAGGGAATGGTCCTCACTTTGTTAATGCCACATTTCTTTTTTATAGATGAACTAAAAGGAGAGCTAGCTGATAACCCCGAGTTTAATGCTCTACGACAAGACTTACAAGAGAACCCAACCAATCGTCCTACTCTAACTTACAGTGATGGGTTGGTCTTACAAAATGGTCGCATTTGGCTGCCCAACAAACTGAACTTCATCAGGCTTTTGTTGCATAAATTCCACTCCACACCCACAGGCAGTCATATGGGTGTCACAAAAGCTTTGGCCAGACTACAGGACAACTTCACCTGGAATTCTATTCGACAGGACGTTCATGATTTTGTTGCACAGTGCCTCAATTGTCGACACACCAAATATGTGACCAGGAAACCAGCAGATTGTATCTCCACTACCTTTTCCTACTCAGCCATAGGAGAACTTATCACTCGATTTTCATTGTCGAATTACCGATATATAAAGGAAACACCACAATACTGGTTGTTGTATATCGATTCTCCAAAGGTATTCATTTGGGCCTTCTTCCATCTCAATATATTGCCTATCAAGTTGCCACTCCTTTCCTGGACATAGTTTCCAAGCTTCGTGGCATGCCTCGGAGCTTAGTCTCCGACAGAGACCCCTTGTTTATTAGTAAGTTCTGGCAAGAACTGTTTAAGCTATCTGGCACAAAGTTACACTTAAGCTTGACTTATCATCCTCAATCTAATGGTCAAACCGAGGTTATGAACCGCATAATTGAGCAATTTATGTGTGCCTTCGTTCATCATCGCCCATCGCCATGGGGTAAGTTCTTACCTTGGGTCGAGTGGTCGTATAATACTTCCAGAAATACTAGCACTGGAACCTCCCCATTTGAGGTCACATACGACAATAAACCATCGGCAATCCTTTAGTATATCACAAGCTCTTCTTTAGTAGAGGCAGTGGACACATTACTCACCACATGGGAGGCAGTTTTTGATAGCTTACGTCATAAATTGTTAAAAGCGCAAGCTCAAATGAAACATTTTGCAAACAATAACCATCCAAAAGTACACTATGCAAAAGGTGACTGGGCTTTGGTCAAACTCCGTCCTCAACGTCAGTCGTCCCTAACGGGCCCCAACAAGACCAAGCTCGCTAAACGTTTTTATGGCCCCTTCAAGGTTTTGGAATGTATAGGTATTGTGGCTTACAAGCTCCTTCTTCCGTAGGACTCACGTATCCACCTTGTCTTTCATTGCTCACTCCTCAAGCCATTCCGGCATGATGCAAGAAATAAACCCAGCTCACTTCCATTACCTGGAAAGGACTTCGACAACCGTCCTCTCATCACCCCTCTAACTATCCTCAATACTCGTTGGGTAGACACAAACAATGGACCTCGTTTACATGTGCTAGTGCAAAGGGCCAGTTTACCAGTTGACGACACATCTTGGGAATATTGGGCTTCATTAAAGGAGGAATATCACCTTGAGGACAAGGTGATTTTTGAAGGGATCAGGAATGATAGACCAGTCAACATGCATGAAGCCCAGCATGGAAGGCCTCAGAGGAAGGTCACACCTCCTCAACGTTTTTGCGATTACGTTTAAGTGCTAATGTTTCAAAAGCGTAGCTAGACGTTGTTAGATTCTGTTATTTAGTGCATGTCTTTGTCGAGTGATGGGTAGCATACAACAATATGTTATTAGGCAATTATATTTCTTTATGCTTGTCGAGTTGATGTTAGGGCTTGTTCCCCATTATAATATTTCTATTTTCGTGTAGTGCTTATCTTTTGGTGCCCTACAAGTGCCTATATATATGATAGCTCATTGTAGGAGGAATAAGAAGAAAATATCTAGTTCCCTCTCTATTCTGAATACTCTCCTTCTTCCTCCTGTAGCTTTACGTAACAAGTTGTTATAACAATGGTTACAGGGTAGATAGAGCCTTTAATCTCATACATATTATTCAAACTCTCAACCACTAAATCAACTGATCTAGCGGGTTAGCCTATAATATATTTGTTCTCCTCTTTTCTTTGCCAATTACCTAATCTTTATTTTTCTCAAATCTTAACGAAATATTAATTTGACACTCTTAATTTAATGCTTTCTATTAAATAAATAAAAAATATTGTTTTTAAACAAATACCAATGACATGAATAAGTTTTAAAATTTGGAACATATAGTATATCTTGAGAGGAAGAAATGATCATCGTACACTTGCCAACCTTAGAATTCAATAGTCAAATTCGGACTAGAGACAACCCATTTAAAAAGGAAGTTATCTCAATATAAAACCGGTGTTTAAAATTTAAAAGATTTCATTCTAGACTACTTTAAGAGCAACATAACTGATTAAGTGTAGTTAAATCCTTATTCAATATTTAAAACTTAGAACAAGCGTATATATGAGCTACAAAATATCATGTCAACGGCGTATATCAATAGTAATTTAATATAGATTTTACTAGGATAGAAGTGAAGGCCTTTTTTGGGAAGGAATTTCAAAGTAATTAACATTAACATGTAAGACAAATAACATAATGCGTAAAGAAGTTTGACACTTTAAAAATACATCATATCAAGAGTGATTGACCTTTGGGTCTCTCTTACAAATTATTTTCAAAAATAAGATTATTTAAAACGAATCACTGGTATGAGATCATTTAAAACTACTTAATGTCATTTTTTATAGTCTAAAAAAACTGTCAAACAATGATCATTAGTGTATTTTTTTAGATATTCAGAAGATAATCATTAGTAATTTAAACCAATCTTATGTCGGTAATTTTTGTTTTAAAACAACCTCATTTTAGTAAATAATTTGTTAAATTCCCTAAATTAGTCCATCGTCCTAGTACTTGTAACTAAAATAGTAAAATCTCTCGCTGCACAAAAGAAATTTCAACAAGAAGGTAATTAAGAAGGGCGGTTGCTTTGGCTTCACCATGGTATATTTCTGGAAAGAAATTAAACGACAGCCATGAGTGATGCCATATGGGAGCGAATTCATATTTCCGATAGGTGTGCCTTAAAGTGTAAAAAACAATAGAAACATGGTGTTGCCACTAAAAGAAAATGAAGGATTTTAATCTTCTGATACATTTATTTATTTTGAAAGAAATAAAACAACAGCCATTAGTGATGTTGTGAGAGCGAATATTTCCAATAAGTAGGTCTTAAAGTGTCACAAAATAATGGAAACATGGCTGCCACTAAAAAATATAAGGATCTTAATCTTCTGACACATATATTTATAACACAGATAGGAATAAAGTGGGTAGCCAAATAATTAACTATAACCTCTTGAATTCTTTAAAGAAAATATACTTATACTTTCCATCTATGAATCTTGTCTCATCCAATATTATAAAATTAGATATAAATGAGTCTAAAGAAAGATGAAAATTGTCTTTGAAGATAAAATTATCAAAATTCTAAAGAAATGGTAGGAATACTTTCTCTACCACTCTCTTTTTATCAGTAATTATAAATTGTAAATATGATTAGTTTTTGTCAGTGAAAAAATTTGAACTCTAATTTATTTTTCTTTCCTTCTCTTTTTAGCATTAGACCAATCTTATATTCCCATAAACTATATTTCTTATTTAATGTTTCTTTTCTGATTTAAAATTGACAATTGCTAAAATGAGAAATTTTTAATAAATTTTAGTTAATCATGAATAGGAAAGTGTGAGAGATGTTCCTAGCATTTCTCATAAACATTTAAAAGAAATTTTGATCTCTTTATTTTTTTAAAATCGTTAATTTTGATCCTATTTTAAAATAAATACATCTAATTTTCTTATTTTTTAAAATACATAATTTTAATTTTTTATTTTAAAATAAAGATATTTAGTTCTCTACTTTTTGCAAAATTTGCAGTTTTGGTCCTTTTCTCTCAATGTGAAAACATACTTTAATCACATTATGCTAATTTCTTATCAATCATGTCTTTTAAATTTGATGAAAAAATCAAAATTTACAAAAATGAAATACTAAATATGTTTATTTTAAAATATAAAGACTAAAAACGTGATCCAAAAAGAGTAAGACAAATGAAAGACTCGTACCTAGTAGCATCTTCAGCACCGAACTGAATATCATTGCAACCCAAACTCCGTGCAAACTTGACCATATCCCTGGCAATCTGAATCACCTGATCTTTACTCTTTCTCAGCTTGTGCTCCATGTGAATAGGGCTCGTAGCTATGGAAGTACAAAGCCGTGGCCTCTTAGCATACTTCACAGCCTCCCATGCAGTAGAAATGTCCTTCTCAACGCACCGACAGAAGCCAGCAATGACAGGCACATAACCATCATCATCAACAGCATTGCCAACCTCTTGTGCTATCATTTTGACGGCCATGAAGTCGCTGTTCGACGCAGAAGGGAAGCCGGGCTGGATGATGTCCACGCCCAGCTTCACCAGCTGCCGTGCGATGTCGAGCTTCTCCTTTGCTGTCATGGTGGCTCCCGGGGATTGTTCGCCGTCGCGGAGGGTGGTGTCCAAGATGCGGACGTAGGAGGAGTCGGGGATGTGGTTGGGAATGTATTGAGGGCGGAGATGAGAGAGTTTTGGGGATTGAGAACTTGGAGTGGAGGTTTTGGTTGGCATTGATGTGTGCTTGGGGATTCGAAGGAAGGAATGATGAATGAAAAGGTTTTAAGTTTTGTTGGAGAGTCGGGGTCGTTTATTTAGAGTATGATATGATATTAATCGGAATTAAATATGTTTTTTATTCCAAAAAATAGTTAAATTTTATTATTGTTCTCTGAAATTTTTTTCTTTAATGTTTGTTCTTATAATTAATTATTTTTTTTGTCTTTGCTCCCTTTAATTAGGTTTCGTCTGCTACCACATGGATAGGTGACGTGTGTCTTTAAATTGTAGGGAACATAAAAAAAATTTAGATATTTTTTTAAGATAAAAAAATATATTTAAACTTATTAAATATTATAAGTTAAATGAAGCTCTCAAAAAAATTTATAAGTTAAATGAATGAGTACTGAGACGTAACTAATCAATTTTACCCCGTAAAAAAACACTAATAATTTTAGTGTGATTTTAAAGTAATTATTTTTAAAGTTAATAAATTTATTATTATATATATAATAATAATAATTTATGATTAATGATATTATAAAAAATAATTTGTTTTACAATTTTAATATATTTTCTCATCTATTGTACTTTTATTTCTTTCTTCTTTCCTTAGGTGTTATCTAGATGTTAGGGGAAAGATATTCTCTCAAGTGGTAAAACAAAATGAGATTCTCATGTGTGAAGATTTCATCTTTAATTTTTTAAGACTTTTATTTTTTAATGAAATATATTATGTCAATATTTTTTATTTTGACAAAACATTAATAAAATTTATTGAAGGAGTAGAATCTCGTCAAATAATAATGAGCATGTTGATATACACGTTATACACGTTATACTTATTCTGTTTAATTTTGGACAAAGCAGTAGACACCGTCTGGTGTACCGTGTACGTTCCCACCGTTTTAGTCAGGTGGTGCGACACAAATATTTAAATAACCGTAATAGAATATAAAAATATATTGTATCGGTGTCCAAATATGTTTTCTAAATGACAAAGCGTGATCAATATAATTTCATAAAATAACAAAAATTGAGATACACTAATGTAATAAGAGGGAACAGTTGATTTGTTTTTTTTATATGGGCGTGTAATAAGAGAGTTTTCTATAAAAAAAAAATAGAAAGGATTTTAAATAAGAAACACAAAATATTTTTTCTCCGTATATGAATTCGTTGATTGAATTGAACTAATATCTACCGTTTTTTATATTTAAAATGCAAGTTGTATTTTAAAAGGTACACATCCTTTCAGTTATTTGAGAGCCAAATTTACCGCACTACTCGGGCTCAATAAAGGGTAATGAAACAATAGTTATCCTCAATAATCAAATGATAGCATGCCTATTAAACTAGCAATAATCTATGGCGCTGTAAAAACACATATTAAAAATTTACCGCACTGCTTAACATCTACCTACTAAGGAGAAAGAAATTATTTTGATAAATAATTATATTTATAATAGTTTATTATAAAGAATTATATAGTAGAATTTTATATTTTTTTATAGATAGTAACTTGAGATTTTGATGTATTATTATTATTATCTTAAAATGAAACGAAAAGGTTCTTTAAATTAAAATTTAAGTAAAACAGAGAATTGAAAGAATGAAAAAGAAAGAAAAAAACATGATAACAATAAAAAGAAAAAAGAAAGCAAGAATGATATTATTTTATATTTACAAATCTATTAATTCATTCAATAAATAATGTGAAATATAAAAAAACAAAGATTTTTCTAATTTTTTTATATTTCGTTTTATACATTAATTTTTTTCAAAGCAAGGCCACCTCTTGATTTCACTTTTTAAACGCATGGTCCTGTATTTTTTTTTAATAATGACAACAAATTTAATAAATATGACATTCCTTATTCAACAAAAATAAACGTGACATTTCTTGGCACCGTCCGCACAGGATGCGACCTTGCACTATTTTTGTAATGAATTAAAGGAAGTGGCGTAGAAGCAATGAAACTGTGTTCCTGACAACAAAGGGGCGTTTAGTTGGGTAAATTTGAAAATTTGCTCGTATCTTTTACACTTTAGATGCTAAAAAGAAATAGAGAGGAATTTTTTAAAAAAGAAAAAATATTATGTGAGATTGTATGTTATCTAAGTGGATATACAGAGATAAAATCTTATATTTAAATTAAGAAATAAAATCATTAAATGATAAGTATGATTAATCAAACTTGATAATTTTTAACAAATGTCAGTTAATCATAAGAGAGTGTTGAAAAAAGAATACGTTAACATTTCTTTATATAGATAAGACAAATAATATAACTTATTTAATTAAATAGAAAAAATTAGAATGATTGGACAGTTTTGATCGTTAAAGAAAATATAATTATATTTTTTAATTAAACTCTAATTAATAACACAATATATGTAATAATTATATATATATATATATATATATATATATAATTATAGTGTAATAATTATATATATATATATATATATATATATATATAATTATTAAATTTATTCAAGTAAATTTGGGTTTTTTTTTTATGTTTGATCTTGGTAAGGTTTTTTTTCATTTTAATCTTTATAAGTTTATATTTTTCTTAATTTTAATTTCTAAAACACAAACTTATAAAACAAATAAAATATTTGAATCAATAAAATTAAAAGCAATTTTCTATCTATGTAACGTTTCACGGGTTAAGTGGCATTAATTATCCACTTTCGACAAACTTGACTAGTTAATTTATTATGTTTTCTTGAGAGAAAAAAAAATAATTTTTCTTCTCTATCTATTTAAGTGTCATCGCAATTAATTTGTGTAAGAAAAAGAAGAATAGAAATATGACTTGTATCTCGGCCAAAATTGCACCAAAAGCATTGAACACCTTGCTCATAACTTCACTTCCGCCAATATCGTAATCCCTATTCGAATTTGATCTCCCTTCCAACCACAATATATAATTTAACGTTAGTTATTATTATGGTTTGAGGGCAAGTTTGGTGAGAATAATTAATTAATGTAGTAGTATTTTGAAAGCGAATGCTTAATTACCATCTTTGATTAAAACAATTAGAAGAAATATAATATATGTAAAACAATCAGAAGAAATATAATTTTTTGTTTTTATAATAATTAAATAAAAATATAGTAATAATAAATTTTAATTTTTTTACGATATAATTATTTTTACCAACATTCTATAAAAATTCTATAAAATTTAAACTCTATTATTAAAAATAATTTTTTTTCAAATTAACTAATAACAAATAATTTATATAAATGTGTGTTATATTTAAATGATAATCATGAAATAATAAAATTAAAATTATGAAATTCATTTTAAAAATTTAGTTTAATTTTTAAATGTTTACCTTTTGAATTTATTATTATTTATTAATTATTATATTTTTTTAATTAAAATATAATTAATAACACAATATATGATTTTTAAAAAAAATATATAAATAATTTTAAAAAAAATTATATTAACATCGGTTTTTTGGAAAACCAATGTTAACATCATTAGTTAACATAAAAAACCGATGTTAACGTGCATGCATTAACATCGGTTGTTTGGAAAATCGATGTTAACATATCATGCGTTAACATCGGTTTTTTGAAAAACTGATGTTAACGTGTATGCATTAACATCGGTTTTTTGGAAAATCGATATTGACATATCATACGTATAGGTTTTTGAAAAATCGATGTTAACTAATGATGTTAATATCAATTTTTTGAAAAACCGATGTTAATGTGTATGCATTAATATCAGTTTTTTGGAAAACCGATGTTAAGAATGATACTTTATTTATAAATATATCACCGTGTTTAACTTAACATTGGTTTTGTCCAAAATCGATGTTAATAAGCCGATGTTAAAACTGCTTTTTGTAGTAGTGAGAGAAGAAAAATAAGAGGAGGATGAAACGGGGATAGAAATACTAGTGAATTTATTTATTTTATAATGGCTCGCCCTTGAAATCCCAGAATAGCAAGGATCGGGTATGTGCTGCACGTTAATTTGTCTTATACGTACCATTTTTTTTCTTCTTCTCGTTTCTGCTTCCTAGTGCAGCGTAGTGACAAAATTCAAAGACAGTGGTCTTTAATTTATTGCTATTTGTCCCTAACCCCGTTGCGCTGCATTTGAGGTGTCCTATGGGAAACTTGCAACTTCTTTATTCAACTCCCAACCATTCAAATCATATAATATTAAATGGTGGATTTTTTGACTGGTTTTCGTCACCATGAAGGAAAATAAATGATATACTAGTATATTTGTGTAAATTATTATTTTATTTTATTAGTTTATAAATGTCTTTCTGTTTTATTACTTGCTGAAAATATTGAAGTAACGACTGAGTTTTATTGTGATTGGCTAAAATTGAGAACATTAAAGCTTTTTATCCATAAATTCTTTCTGGTTAAGTCATTAAACATATTAAATAATTACATTTAAATATTTTTTCTTGTGAATGTTATTATTTGCTTTACTACATAAAAACTGAGATTAAATATAAAATTAGGAAAATATATTTACTGTATTATAATTTTTAGTAAAGTAAAAATATTTTTTTTCATTTATTTAAATAATTAATATTATAAAACCGAAATATTCAAGGAAATGTATTTATTAATTTTATCTAACATATTGAATTTTTATTTATTCAATATTTCTTCCTTTTATAATTCCTAATCAGTGTTTTTCGAAACTTGTCATTTGTCAAAACATCTTTTAGGGTGTGTTTAGAAGGAATGAGAAAAATAATATTAGAGAGAAATGTTATACTTTTTTTTGAGACTCCTATCTTTTACATTTTATTTTAATTAAAAAGAAAAATTATTTTTATCTTTTCTATTTTCATGATCTAAATTAAACACACTCTTAGATTACGTTCCTTTTAGAGGAAAGAAATGTGCTAAAAGTGATTGCACCAACGAAATAGAAAAAAAGACAAACTTTCGTTCGTTCATTTTAGTAGAAAATTACAGTGAAATTTGTACAAAATTTATGCTGTCCATGCTTTCGGATTTCTCCGCTAAATTGAGAAGAAATGCAAAGAAAGAATACGGTAAAAATGTTAAAATGGGTGTTTTCAAGAATTGATGATGTGCGTGGGTCACTTTTTTAATTCATCACGTAGGGAACAAAATCAAATATAATGCAGGCACACTCGAATATGGGTTGGAGAATGAAATATGACTAGCATAATTTAGAATATGCCTATGCCTAGTAAAATTGAATTTCCGTAGAGCATCGAATTTGATGGCAGTAAAATCCATTGCACACACATAAATAAAACGTGATAAAAAAGGATACAATTTGTTTTCAAAAAAACAAAATCGTTTAAGAGAAAAATATTAAAGCAGAAAAAAACATGAGTATAATTGAAATTTCACAAATACTTTATTTATATTTTTTTATTATCTACCATATCACTTTTTTCTTATTATTTCATTTTTTTTATCTCTACCTGACAATCTTATTTTTCACTCTCTTTCATTTTTTTTCTTTTCATCTATTTTCTTTTCACATACTTTCTTTCCTTTTCTTTCATTATAATAGAACAATGTTAAAGATGAATGTCTAATAGTGCTGTAGTTGATGACAGATTTAAAAGCTTTGAAAATGGCATTATACATTCATACCATGTGACTATTTTTTTTTATGAGTATATGTGACTATAAGTGAACAAAAACGATATGACCACGAGTTTAAATTCAATTTAAGCCAAACATAAAAGAAGATCTTATGGATAAAAATAAAAGAAGAATTAATGGCATGTTGATTGATAGGTGTAACTACAATAAGCACTCCCACTTTGGCTTTAATCTGTTTTTTTTTTTCAATCCTTCCACTCCAAAGTAGTCATGCAATATGCCACCAAATAGGAGAAAGTCTGCAAATCTCTTAATTACTGGTTGGCAAGTGGAGTCCATTTGACCCACCTTACCTGAGCAAAGGGCACAGCTACTTGTCGTTTTCACGTTCTAGGTAAAAGGGTGACTTTTCATGTATCATATCCCATTGGATATCATATTGCCCTAAAAGCATAAAATGACATAACATCTAAGAACCCTTTATTTAACGTCTTGCATTTTGAAGCAACAACTTGGGTTCAATACCACAAAAGCCCTTCCTAGTTGTCAAACGAGTATAAAATGCATGTATCAGGGATTTGGATTAGTTTTCCACTTGTCCTATACTAGAAGGGCTTTATACGAGTGTTATTCAGTTTTGTCTTATAGTTTTTAATTTTGTCTCTTTCAGCTGAAACTAAGCCATGATGTCCATACTATACAATCTTTTCTGAGTTACTATTGAACCGATTTTTTTTTTTTTAAATATCAACAAGAACGATCCATTCTGGGTCCGAGGAAGCTGTAGTCTTGGCATTATTCAAAGATCTTAGCTAGTAATGTGCAATACATTTTTTGCGTAATTTGTATTTTGTTTCTCCTTTTTTTTTTTTTTTTACTGAAATCGATGAAGTACTTTTGTGACGGACAAAATTATTGTAGGTGGACAATTGTTTACGAGTATGAACAAGAAAGTTAGATTTAAATAATAATAAAGAAAATCCTTTTAGTTTTTATCCAATTCAATTTTGATTCGTATGAGTTACTTCTTAAGGTATTGGTTAATGCATTGTCACTCATTTGTGTTTTTTTTTCTCTTACAGCGAGGTTTAGTAATTTAGACTACAACGTAGAACACAAGAGCATGATTGATTAGAAAAATATATTTATATACATAAGCTTGTTTGTTAGAAAGACCCAACATTTCTACTTATTACTGTCACTTTTACTTTGCACTTTATAGTTTTTAGCATAAAAGTTTAGTTTAAATTCTGTTTGAAATTATCAATCATACATGTTCTCTCAACAATGTTTCATTTCTGAACTTAACTCAGGCTAACATTAGTTCCCTGTGTTCGATACTCGAATTCATCCGTTTTAATTTTTAAATACTTAACGATCTAGTGCGCTTTCCGGCAAACCGAATTTCCCTTGAATATATTTCTACAGATCTTGCTTAGCGAGCTCGTCTCGCTAAGCGGAAATCCACTTTTGGTGCAGAGCGTGACATTTTGCGAGGAGCGCAATTCCTCTCGAGTTGGGATTTGTGCTGAGCGGTTTTATTGGAACAAGTTTAGGTAAAACTTGAAATCTCATAATTTCAACTTAAGTCAATAAAACTCTACATAACTCAACATCCACATCAAGCAAATCACACATGGCTAATTCACACAACACCTCAACTTATCCAAATCAATCAAATAACACAAGAATTACATTAAACATCAATTTTAAGTTATCGAAATTGCAGGGCGTTACACTGAAGACCTGGGGAATGTGAATCCCATGCATGAGTTTATATGTGTATATGTGGAATTCGATTGCTTGTAATGTTGATGACAATGAGATGAGATGATGTTGATGTTGATGATGTCATTGAGATGAATGTTTGTTGTGTATGTACATGGGAGTGTAGTGACCCTGTCTGAATATCCCTAGAAAGGGAAGATGATTGGTTTAAAAATTATAAGTGTCCCTGGAGAGGGAAGGGTTTTTTTATAAAAAAAATTTAACTATCTGAGGTCAGTGTATTGTTGGAGCCCATGTTTCATACTACATAACTGCGTGAAAATAGTATAAATTTGTTAGTAAGTACCTGTGGTTCTTCATGAGGAAAAATTATGGTACGAGGCAAGTCGTTACAATTTGACTAAGGGCTCTATGTATCTAAACCACTACTCCTTAGACTCAAGACTTAAATCTAGGTCACATGATTATCTAATGATGATGGTTCTATGTCTTATATGTATGATTACACTAAGAATAATACTACTACATTGCATATCAACAAACATAGACAATTTCTACATCAAACTTCACAACCTGAGAAAATTGGGATGTTACAAAACATAATATTGTCACAACAGAAATTCCAAAAAAGAAACAGGTTAAGAAAGTAATTTGTTCTTCAAATTAAAATAATAGAGGAAATTGCAACTTATCCATCACAACCTAATCATCTTCCATTTCACAGCTTCCATGCATTGATCGAATTATGATATAGTTGATGTCCTTGCAACAAGCTTTGAATCCCTTCTTACATGCATGAAGGCACAAATACATTCTTTCAAACTGTGGTTGGAAAATTAAGGGTTCCAACAAAGCATCCTCATTCATGCATTTGTTGTGCAATGAAGTAACGAGATGTGGCCTTACCTTACAAGATGGTCTCTCTCATCTTCAATGCACAGGGATATATTGTGTTCAAACAAAAACCACGAATGCAATGCCACCATTTGACGCTGCGTCATCACCATTGGCCACTAATAATGTAAATGGCGGGAAGAAGAACAGTCAAGAACACAGGGGTTTTAGGTTCTTCTCTCTTTGTGTGGTTGTGGTGACTTTTAGATGTAAAAACAAAAAGAGTAAATTGAAAAATTGGTCCATAGTTGCTTGGCTCAGCGCATGCTATTCACTTTCGCACATGTGGATGTGCCACATTGATCTTCACATGCCACATTACCTAAAACTTTAATAGAGACCAAGATAACTTAATGGTTGGACTAAATTGTTGGGACATTTGTATTTTTGTGGACTAAATTGATCATTTTCATAATTCAGGGACAAAATTGTCACCAAATGCAAACTACAGGAACAAAACAAACTATTTATCCTTTTTTTTTGGAATAGGAGGAAAAGAAAAAGCAAAATATAAACCAATTAAGCTACAAAAAGCAAGTCATGATGCACCTCTCCCAACACAAAGTCTAGCTATATTTATTATATATTTGGGTTTAAATATTATATATATATATATATATATATATATATATATATATATATATATATATATATTATGATTTTAGTTTTCCATAGACTAAATTTAGTTAATTGAAAATATAAGAACCCATGCCTTATAAATTTATAAGGATCAATACTCAAATCTATAAAAAAACAATGATTAAAACATTTAAACTAAAATCATATGTGTAATTATAAGATGTATATTTTTTTCTCTAATAATCCATATCTTTATAATTTTTTATTTATTATAGGATTTTTTTATTCATATTCATATCTCCATGATATGGTTATGAGATATTGAGAGGTATTATCCTATCCCTCTGAAGTCTGAAACATTATAAACATAAACAACAAAATGAAGTATTTTAGTTAATGGAAAAGAGAGATAAAAAGGGAAATTATATGATCCAAAGGTCTAATTAATTTAAATATGTTTTTCGTCCCTGCAAAATTTTCAATATGTTTTTCTTCCTCTTAAAATTGAAATGTATTATTTTTTTGGCCTAGAGCTAGGCTAGGATGAATCTGAGCCTACGTGATATTTTTTAAAACTTAAATTATAGGCTAAAATATGTTTTTTGTCCCAATAAATATCCAAATGTTTGGAATTTGTCCTTGCGAAATTTTGAGTCCTTTTTGGTCCTCAAAATTGAAATATGTTATATTTTGGCTAGAGATAGGGGGAGCAACATGAAGATTAAGCTTTGAAGAGTTTTGTCTTTTTACATGCCCAACTTATTGAGTGACATTTGTATTAATTGTTGCCTTTTTAGTCTTAATCCATCTATGTGTACATCATGCATCATCATGTAGAGATAGGAAGATTGTTTCTAAGGTTAGAAACTTCTTCAGTGCATAAACTCTCTGTTTTAATTGATTTACATGCTATCCGTAATCGATTACATAAGTCTTTTGAGAAGTTTGCAGAGAGATCTTCATTTTGGTTTAATCGATTACTCCTTATCCGTAATTGATTACTCTGTTCTTTTGAGACCATCTTAGTTTTCTTAGGATCTCTGCTTTAATCGATTATGTGGGTATAGTAATCGATTACATCATTCTTGAAGTGCTCCTAGAAGTGATCGAGAACACTTTAATCGATTAAGTCAAGAATCAAATTGATTACATTGCTCTTGAAAGCTTTCCAAGTTTTGGGAATAACACTTTAATTGATTGAAATGAGAATCTAATTGATTACTTCTTTGAGATAATCAATTACATTGGTAATTTAATCGATTACAGGCGGTTGTAACTATTTTCTCTATAAATAGTCACCTTGTGTTTTCACTTTAAACAATGATTTAGAACGAGCTTTCACGACTCACACTTTCTAGTCGTCGTTTTTGAAGCTTTAAAAGGTTAAAGTGAGTTGTTAACATCTTGTGAGATAAAAAAGAAATCCATTCAATCGAGTTTTGGTTCTTGCATTTAAATGATAAGGTTGTGTCTCTCCTTGACTCTGTTTTCATATGTTCTTACATATTGTTACAACTTATGCATGAGTTTCTAAAGCATTCTAGAACAGGGTTTTCTAGTTTGAGCTAAGGCTAGGTGTCTCTTAGGCTTTTATTCACAATGGACCCTAGGGTTGGGTGCCGTAGTCTCTTTTTTTGGGTAGCAATTGAGATTGATTTTGATTGCTTGTAAGAACTCAAAGTGCATAGTGGAAATCTAATTTAGGTTGAATTAGATAACTGGAGTAGCTTCTCTAGAAATAGAGACTAAACCAATATAAATCTTGTTATTCATCTTCTCTTGAATCTTATCTCTCTTTCATTGCATTTTTTTTATCAATTTGATGAGTTTAAAGATATTTCTTTTTGAAGTCCTTTAACAAAAGGATATTGTGTACGGGTGATTGATTAGATATTGGTTTGAAATAAAAAGTTTATGATACGATCCTTGGAAGCAAAAGTTTTTCAAAACTTTGTTTTTAATTTTGATTTGTTTTCAAAACCAATTCACCCCTCTTGGTTTGTGAGTTCCATCATCTTTTTCAATGAGTATTAGAGCTACATCTTGAAAGTTGCTCAAGGTCACAGTTTTTCAAAAAATGGGCTCTAAACAAATCACTTTCAAAGGGGTGCTTCTCTTAATTGACCACCATTGTTTGAGGAAGAGCATTTTTTGTTTTGGCAAAAGAGAAAGGAAATATTTATTCAATCAATTGATCCTGGTGCATGAAATGCTATTGTTAAAGGACCATTTATACTAACTAAAGAAGTCAATGGTGAATTGGTTCCTAAAGAATGGGATGAGATGAAAGATGAAGAGAAAAGAAAAGTGCAAGATGATCAAAAGGCTAAAATCATTTTAACTTTTGGTTTATCTTCTGATTGAATTTTTCCATATTGCAAGGTGTAAAAGTGCATAGGTGTTAGTCGGTCAATACGACTAACTTTTGTGTAAAAAACTGTTGTAAATTGTATACAACTCCTCCCATGTATAGTTGTTTTTGGTAGTATTGTAATTACTTTTTGATAATTTAGGTAATAGATACTTTAGTATCCCAATTTTGTGTATTTAATTATCATTCCACTTCAATTTCAGGTAAAATAGGCAAGATTGGTGAAGTGCAGATTTCATGAACTCGCTAAGCCACTCATCTTCTGGCTAAGTGCATCATCCGCTAAGCGCCCCATCTGATGGCTAAGCGCATGAACAATTCTGGAAGAAGGATGAGCTGTATAAAGGCGTTGAGCAAAAGCCAACTCGTTAATCGCACCGTCTTCACCTTCAAGCTAAGCGAGTATGACTGGCGCTAAGCCAAAAGTCACTTACGTGCGCTAAGGGAACTCATCTTCCGCTAAGCGCGCGTCCACCGACAGGATTGCCTATTTAAGCTGAAATCACGATTTCTGAAGGAGTTGAGTTTTTTTGAGAGTTTTTGGCTGTGGAGAGACTGAGAGAGAGCTGAGCTTGAAGAGGAAGCCATCTTGCGGAGCTTTGGATGAGATTTTGAGAGATTGTGAGGTTTCTAGAGGTGGAGGAGACATCCCCACTACTTGTATTTCTTCTATCTTTCATCTTTTCTTCTCATTGTTGTAAAAGAAGCTTCCCTGCTATGGAGAGCTAAATCCTCAATTGGTTCTTCCTATGGGGTACTTGATATAAATACTTTCATATCTATCTAATGATGTTTTATGTGTTCACTGTGCTATTAGTACTTAATTCTAGTGTGCCTTTGCCTTGATCACGCACTTGCATGCTTAGTTAGGGTCACTCAACATTGGGAAATGGTTTGATCCTTAGAACCTGATAGGACAGGCCTAGCTTATCGTATATTCACGAGACATCGGGGTACGGTAACCTAGTTTTTGTTATGTTATGTCTCAATGCGGTTCTGGTTAAGTTTAGTCCAACAAGAGGGATCTGAGGATGACGCTTGATTAGGATTAGGCTAAACATGCACGAGACATCGGGGTTTAGTAGTCCAGGAGACAACATAGAACACATGAACATTGTTAGGTAGAGAACATCCTTAATAACATCAGTCATCCAGTAGGAATACCAACACATTTTTTTTATCTGTCTTCTCACACCACTACTCACATGATTTACATTTGAATAGTTTAGTTTCCATACTTGTCCATACCACACACCAAACTTTCATCCAAAGACACTTATTTACTGAACCACAGCTTACCAAGTAAAACAAGTTCCCCGAGAGTTCGATACTCGGTATTCACTTACCGTTTTATACTACTTGCTCGATCCGGTGCACTTGCCGACCGTCGAACAATAGGAGATATGAAAAATGCTTGAAGTCACTCATGAAGGCACAATAGATGTGAGAAGAGCAAAAAAGTACACTCTTGTATCCAAATATAACGCTTTTTGAATGAAGAATGGTGAAACCATTTCAGAACTTGAAACAAGATTCATCCATATAGTAAATCACTTGCTTGGTCTTGGAAAAACGTTTGAAGATGATGAGCTAAAAATCAAGATTCTCAACTGTCTTACAAGAACTTGGGAATCGAAAATCACAATGATCAAGGAATCCAAGGACTTGGCATCTATGTGGATGGAAGCTCTCTTCGGAAAATTTCTTGAATATGAACATGGGTTGATTCGACAATTTCATGTGGAAGATACAAAAAAGAAAAGGAAAGGGATTGCACTCAAGGTTAGTTCCACAAAGGAAGATCACAAAGAAAGCTCTAGTGATGATAAAGATGTAGAGAATTTGAGCTTGATGGTGAAGAACTTTGATAAAGTTCTCAAAAGATCCAATGAAAAAAAATTCTCTAAACCATTAAATCAGATTGTGGGAAGCAAGGCCACATCAAATCAGATTGTCCTATCTACCTTAAAAAACAACTTGTTGAAAAGAAAGGAAAGAAATATAGAAAACCATAAAAGGCCTACATAGCTTAGGAAGACAATGCGTCAACATCCTCTGATTCTTCTAGTGAAGAAGAACTTGCAGGATGAATCCTTAACCATTGAAGAAACTGAGGTAAATTTTGAATTTGAAAAACTTTTAGAAGCCTTTAATGAAATGCATGAGGAAACACAAAGGCTTGCTATTTCGAACAATAAGCTAAGAAGCGATCTAAAATGAAATATCACTAAATTGGCTTCAACACAAAGTGAGCTTGTTAAATTGAAGCATGAAAGTGAAAAACTTGTTTCAAGTTATAAAGCCATTGGTTGTGTTTGTGTTTCTACTTCTCTTAATATGGATGATTACAAATCTTTGCCAAATGAGTTTGAAAAGTTTAAAAAGGATTACTATGAAGAACTTATAAAGTTACAAACTGAGTTTTCCTATCTTAAAGATCTTTTCAGGAAAATGAACAAAGAAAAGAATGATCTTAGTCACTTGCTCAGTGTGCAAAAGCATACTACCAGTAAGACTGGTTTGGGGTATAACAAGCAAACTAACTTTTTAAAGAAAACTAAGTTTGCATCCTCCAAAAAGGTGAACCCAAACAGAGTCTCCAAAAAGAAAAACATAATGCATCCTAAGCTTGATGCAAAGACTTATCATTATTGCATGAAATGAGGGCACACATCCTACAAATGTTATGTTAGGAGATTTGATGTTCTGAGAGGTAAATGTGTTTGGGTTCCTAAAGATTTAATTGTAGAAATTAACCCCATTGGACCCAACCTCAATTGGGTACCACCTCTCTTTAATTGATTTTGTCTTGTAGCCTAAAATCAAGAGACTCACTATGGTACCTGGATAGTGGCTGCTCTAGGCACATAACTGGTGACAAGTCCAGACTTGCTGACCTTGTGTTAAAGGAAGGTGGATATGTCACTTTTGGAGACAACAATAAGGCAAGAATTATGGGAGAAGGAAATATTGGAAATCAGAAAAAGACACAAATAAAAAATGTTCTATATGTTGATGGACTTAAGCACAATCTCTTGAGCATAAGTCAACTATGTGACAAAGGCTTCAAAATTGAATTCAACAAGAATTGTTGTCTCATTTGTGAAGCAAAAACTGGTGAGGTTGTTCACATAGGTAAAAGAATTGGCAATATCTATATGCTTAATATTGAACATGCATCATTTCATGAGCTTAGTTGCTTGGTAAGTAAGATTGATGATTCTTGGCTATGGCATTGTAGGGCTACACATGTAAACATGCATCATCTCAATCATCTAGTTAAAAATGATTTAGTAATTGGTATTCCAAAACTAAAGTTTGAGAAAAATAAATTGTGTGAAGCCTAACAAAAGGAGAAACACGTCAAAAACTCTTTTCAAAGTAAAAACATTGTTTTTACTTCAAAACCCCTTGAACTACTTCATGGGAATTTATTTGGACCATCAAGAACTATGAGTTTAGGTGGAAACTACTATGACTTATTAATTGTTGATGATTATTCTAGGTTCACTTGGACTTTGTTTTTGAGAACCAAAAATGATGCTTTTGATGCTTTTTGCAAACTAGCCAAAGTTATTCAAAATGAGAAAGGTCTCAATATTGTTTCAATTAGAAGTGATCATGGAGGTGAATTTCAAAATGAGGATTTTGAAAAATTTTGTGAAGAAAATGGAATTCATCATAATTTTTCCCAAGAACACCTAAAAAAAATAGTGTTGTGGAGAGGAAAAATAGGTCTCTTGAAGAAGGAGCTAGAACTTTTTTAAATGAAATAAAACTACCAAAGTATTTTTGGGCTGATGTTGTGAGTATTGTTTGCTATACTCTCAATAGGCTTCTTATAAGACCTATTTTAAAGAAAACTCCTTTTTGAGATTTACAAAGGAAGAAAACCAAATATTTCTCATTTAAGGGCTTTTGGATGTAAATGCTTTGTTTTAAACAATGGAAAGGAATCTCTAGGAAAATTTGATGCAAAAGTTGATGAGGCAATTTTTCTTGGTTATTCATTGGAAAGCAAGGTGGTATATAGAGTGTTTAATAGGAGAACATTATGTGTGGAAGAATCTGTACATGTTGTGTGTGATGAAACTAACTCTCTTATTCAAGAAAATGCTTTGGAAGATGAAGATACAGGTTTTCAGGATAAGGACATTGCACTTGAAGATGAAACCAAGGTTAAGGATCTTGAACAAAATAAAGAAATCACAACCACACCTCCTAAAGACCTCCCAAAGGAATGAGGAACTCAAAGAGACCTCCTCTTGGACAACATCATAGGTAAAATATCTAAGAGAGTATCCACTCGATCTAGACTTAGAATTTTATGCAATAACATGAAATTTGTTCCTCAAATTGAACCTAGAAACATAGATGAAGCATTACATGATGAACATTGGTTGTTGGCTATGCTTGAAGAACTAAATCAGTTTAAAAGGAATGAAGAGTGGGATTTAGTCCTTCAATCTGCCTCTCACAAGCCAATTGAAACCAAATGGGTGTTTCGAAACAAGCTTGATGAATCATGTATCATAGTTAGGAACAAGGCTAGATTGATTGCTAAAGGATACAACCAAGAGGAAGGCATTGACTATGATGAGACCTATGCCTTTGCTGCAAGGTTGGAAGCTATTAGGCTATTGCTTGCTTTTGGTTGTATTATGAATTTCAGGTTATATCAAATGGATGTGAAAAGTGCATTTCTCAATGGATGCGTTGAAGAAGAGATATATATAGACCAGCCTCCAAGTTTTGTAGACTTTGAACATCCTAATCATGTTTACAAGTTGAAAAAGACACCATGTGGTTTAAAACAAGCACCTAGATCTTGGTATGAAAGATTAAACAATTTCTTAATTGGACAGTCTTTTGTAAGAGGTCAAGTTGACAAAACATTGTTTATCAAGAGATCAAACAATGAGTTCTTGCTTGTGCAAATTTATGTTAATGACAGTTTTTGGTGCCTCTAATGAAGCTTTGTGCAAGAAATTTTCTAGTTCTATGCAGGATGAATTTGAGATGTCTAAGATGGGAGAATTAACTTTCTTCCTTGGACTTCAAGTAAAGAAAATGAAACATGGAACCTTCCAATGTCAAACAAAGTATTGTATAGAATTGCTTAATAAATTCAATATGGAAAAGTGCAAAGAAGCATTGACACCAATGGCAACATCCACCTATCTTGACTTGGATGAAAAAGGTAAATCGATAGATGAGTCAAAGTACAGAAGTATGATTGGTTCACTCCTTTACTCGAATGCATGTTGACCTAATATTATGCTTAGTGTTTGATTGTGTGCAAGATATCAAGCAAATCCCAAGAATTCCATTTAATAGTTGTTAAAAGGATTATTCAGTACCTAAAGGGCACAACCAATGTTGGTTTGTGGTATCCCAAGGGTACCTCCTTAAGTTTAATTGGCTTTTCAGATTCTGACTTTGCAGGATGCAAGGTAGATAGGAAAAACACTTGGGAAATTCACTTGTATCTTGGAATAACAAGAAACAAGCTTGTGTAGCACTATTCACTACAGCAGCAAAATACATTGTAGTTGGAAGTTGTTGTGCTAAAAGTCTTTGGATGAAACAACAACTTGAAGACTTTGGGGTAACCCTTGATCACATTCCTCTAAAATGTGACAACACAAGTGCTATTAATCTGTCTAAGAATCCAGTCATGCATTCTAGAACTAAACATATAGAGATTAGACATCATTTTCTAAGAGATCATGTATCAAAAGGTGATTGCTGCATTGACTTTGTTGATAGTGAACATCAACTAGATGATATATTTATTAAACCTCTTGCTGGAGATAGGTTCTTCTTTATTAGAAATGAGCTAGGTATCATAGATGGATCTAGTATTGAAAGGTATTGTGCTATAGTATGTGCATCTTGATATATGCTCTTTATGTCTATCTATTTTTTTTTTCTTTGAATGCCTATGTATGTTGATATGTTGAGATGTGTTTGAATTTTTAAAAGATACATTTTTACTATGTTTTTTCACTATTTTAATTGATTATGTGCTCGTTTTAATTGATTACACAGTGTTGTTTTGTGTTTTTCTGTTTTAATCGGTTACTTGATATTTTAATCGATTGCAATGTATGCTTTTGTGTTTTTATGTTTTAAAGTTTATGGTTTAATTGATTACAACCTTGTTTTAATCGATTACATGCTCTGGTTTATGGTTTCTTTGGCTTTGTGTCTTATTTTAATTGATTATTCTACGTTTTAATCGATTACTTATATCAGATTTTGGGTTTTGGGTGAAATAAGGGTGAATTTAATTGATTACTATGTAATTTTAATCAATTACTTGCGTGTTTTTTGTGTGTTATAGTCCGTTACACGTCTTCGTCTTCACTTCATCAACCACCTTTATCACTGCATTTACTCCCTCCACCCACCTCAGCCAATCAAAATGCCCCAGCCTTTCTTTAAAAGCAAACCTAAACCTATCCACAAATCACACCAACACCATTTGTGGCGTCCCTAAATTAATGACTGGTTTGATAGTAATGATTTAAATAACAAAAACCATGGTAAATTTTTTTTTCTTTTTCATTTCTTTCTCTTTTCACCATAACTAGGTTTAGAAGGAAAATCCTCACTATAGAGTCCTGAATGGCCAGTTCACAACTCTATTCGGAGTCATTTCTTTCTTACCGCTCATAATCTCTAAACTATTTTGCTGTTTCAAAAGGAAGAATGTACCAGCCATTACTTTAGGTCGTCACGTGAAAATAAAAGAATAAAACACGGTCGATAAACTCTTTTACAAATAAATTTGCTAATGCTTTCTTTTTGAGTAACAAGATTGATCATAAATACATTCATCATTTAAAGCTATCCAAAATATGGGAGTTTTACAAAATACATAGTGTCATCCAGAGCAAAGGTGTCCACAGTGGTGGCTTCAGCCACATGTATACAATCATCAAATTCCTATACAACAGGTCTACCCATACAAAAACAAAAAGAGTAAACCTAATAGTCAGTCCTAGATACACCCAGCCTAAAAAAGTATATAAAACTAGTCCATGGAACTGTCCACTATGATGAAGAGCCTCCACTGGTCGCCATCTCTCTCGGGCCACTATCCTCCGTAGAGTCTGCCTCAGATGCCGACATGACTTCCTCGGGAGAATCCACCTCAGGAAGTGGAGTGGGTCCTCATCACCCTCTAGAAAGTCAAGAGTATCTACAGCAGGCTCAGGAGGTAGCTCTTCGGGATCCTCCTCAGGGTCTTCCTCGGATGACGTCACCTCGATCACTTGGACTGGCTCCACTAGACGGTATGATGTAAGCGTGGGTAGTATCCACTCCATAGTACGCTGAAGCGTGCGCACGGGTTCATCTGGATGCGCCAAAGAAGTAGCCGTAAATCGAATCGTGCCCCGAAATCGGCACCTCGCATTGCCTTCGAGGGTCTCCCAAGCTCCCTCTAGGCACTCCATCTCTACTCGATCATGGATTAGCTGCACCGCCATCACGATCTACAAGAAAGAAAAGAAAGAGGTAGACTCTTTCACGAAAATCTAACTACGCCGTACACAATTCGTCTCATAACCACTACATGCAAGAAAAGGGGTATCTTAAGGCTTTTCATCTCTGGTAATCGATTACACAGCCTTGGTAATCGATTACCAGAGGCCAAACTCGAATCACACATCTTCAGGACATGAAAACCTGAAAAAGGCACTGTGTAATCGATTACACATACCTGGTAATCGATTACCAGTGGCCCATTCCTCTGTGTAATCGATTACACAGACTGGTAATCGATTACCAGAGGCCTTCACAACCTGTTGCCTTCATTTCTAAGCCTGGTAATCGATTACACCCCTTGGTAATCGATTACCAGAAGCCCTCATGGCTTCCTGACCTCGTTTTCAAGCCTGGTAATCGATTACACCCTGTGGTAATCGATTACCAGAGACCATCTTAGCCTCCTGTCTTCATTTTTAAGCCTTGTAATCGATTACCCACCCTTGGTAATCGATTACCAGAGGCCATAACCCATATATCACACAAGATTCACAGCTGGCCAACCACCACACAAGCCTCCTTGCTTTGTGGTCTTTGTTCCTTTTATCTGTTGACTGCCAGGAGCTTGCCTGTTTAGGTACATCACAGGTTCTCACTGACTGACTATGCCTAGGTTGGGTCGGGATTGGTCAAGCTTGGTTTTGGGCAATAGCACCCCACCTGACGTCCCCAAGGTCTCCTGACCCCCGCGACATATCTCCAGGTACCACTTTGTGGTCAACGAATAAAAGCAGGAAGTTTCACCCTTCTACACTTCCTCATCTCAAGCTTGTAGGATTATGGGGTACCCATCACATGTGGTACTAGGTGGCGGTCGGGCGATGGTGCACAACAAGTTTTTCCACATCCACAAATCGCGCATAAACCCACCATCCCTTGTTGCCCACCTCCAACTGAGCTCACGTACTCCCACGTAGCCCATATCCTCATTTCTCTCAACAACGGGTCCCCATCAATCCTCCCAAGCTTCCCCAACATCTAGGTAATACAACATTCAAACAGAACAAACTATCACAGCCAAGAAAACAGGGCAAAGGCAGAAAACTCTGCCCAAAACACCAACCAAAATCACAGCTTTTTCTCACTTAAAGACCCCAGTAACATTTCCTTCGTTCCCATTCGTTAACCGTTGGATCGACTCGAAAATTTTACTGAAAGTCTCTAGTACATAAATCTACATTTTGACCGTTGGGATCTACTAGCAAACATCCAGAACTCATTCTGTATTACTCTTTCCACAACCAGCAAATACATAGCATTTTTCTGCACTTATGCAAAATTCTGCTGCACAATTTCACAACAAAATTCTGCATAAAGTGCAGATTTCGAAAACCACACTTCCCCTCATCCAATCTTGCCCAAATAAAATCCTACAAGTCCCAAATCATGTATCAATCATGTCTAAACCAAAGTCAAGCTTCAAAACACAGCAACACAAAATCTAGGTGTCCAATACCTCTCAATTTAATGGATTTTCTAGGTTTGAGAAGTGAAATTGAGAATGAGGTAAATTTGAAGCAAACTCTCACCTCACACAAGTCCATAACATGAATTTAAACTTGTTCAAACTGGATTTACACCTAAAATTTCACCGAATCAAAATTTGACTCTTCAACACCCAAATTTACCCTAGAAATGGCTCTTTGTTCACTTTGGTCATTTGTTTTTCTCTCTAGCACAGCCCAAACTTTCTCACATGTTCTAAATGGCATTTCAAGCTAGGATTAACTCATTTTAACCTCCATTTACCACAGAATCCAGATTTAACCTTCCAACTCTCAAAGCCTCACTCTTTTTCCACTCATAACACCACATTCTCACTTTCTAACCCTAGGTTAATTCTGCCCTTCATCTCTAACAATTTTCCATAAGCAATTTCAGCACATAAACATCACAAGCATCATCATAAAAAACCCTAAAACAGAATGGGTATGTTTAACTCATCCAAACATGGCAAGTTCAACATGCTTTCAACAAATTCCTTCACAAATAACTATCATGAAGTAGAAACTTAGCAAAACTACCCAGCATATTTCCCAAAACCCCATACCCACGAAAATCAAGAGGGAAAGAAGTCCACCCAAACCTGAAATTTCGAAGTCCCACACGTAGAGACGCGCTTCACGACTCCGAAAATGGCCTCCTTTCACGATTTGGAGCAGAAATGGCTACCAAAGGTTGGAGCTTTGTTGGAGCTTCAATGGTGGAGGAAGAAGAAGAGAATGGCAACGTGAGAGAGAGAGGAAAAGGCTTCTGAAATTTTTGGGGCTGAGTGAGGAGAGAGAATACAGCTTTTTGGTTTTAAAAAGGGTTTTCTCTTTTTCTATTATTTTATTTAAGCTATGCCACATGTCTCCATTTGAGTGGAGCAAAAGGGCCCACTTTCTCTTTTGATTGTGACCCATACTCAGCCACAAAAAGTGAGAAAAATCTGACCTTTGAAACACTAAAATCCTGCCTCAGTTTGCGTGCCGTTTCTCTGGTTCTGGTTCCTCGCGTTTCTCTGCGTTCGTCGGGGCCAGTTTTCAAAAGTAGGCAATATATATATATCAAAATGCTCAGAATAAAACCCCGAGCGTGGTTCAGAGGTTGGTTTTGTTAAATTCTAAGTCACACGCAAAACGATGATTTTTAGACTAATTAATTAAGAATTAACCCATAACCTCCCAGTTATGGATTTCTCTTCCTTAATTAGCCTAACCCGCATATCTTGCCCCCACTATTCCTACTTCTATCAAGAACATATATGCATACACACTGAATAATACTTATATATATATATATATATATATATATACTCATTCAAAATACATCGTTTTCAAAAATTCCGGGTAGAAATTTCCAGGATGTCACACCATTTCTCAAGTTTCTGCAACCACCATTTCTCTGAACCCAATCCTCTTCTTCTCTCCAACCTTTTGTCTTCTCTTCGAAAATGGCAAGTAACCCATTAAAAGCTTAGAAGAAGGAAACGTCCTCCAAAAGGAAGCAAGGTGAATGCTCCCAAGCTGCCATCAATCGCTTAGATACATGGTTCACAGATGAAGGAAAGAAGAGTGACTACAAGCTGATTTATGCTGTAAAAAATGTGAGAGTCCCCAAGTATCTAGACTTGGAGTGGTTTTCTCAACAAGAGTTCAACTTTCCCAATTTGTTGGAAGTTCACAAGCTGACAAAGCTGGTGCAAATGAAAGGGACATTTTATCCAAAACTAGTCAAAGTGTTCTACACTTATGCACATGTTGACCTTAAAGGTAACCTCTTCTCTACTGTTAATGGAGTAGATATGATCATTAATGCTACTGTGTGGAAGGAAGTTACTGGTCTGGACATGGGTGGAGTCCGTAAGTTTGATGAAACTATAGATGGTTACAACAAGATGCAGATCTATAGGGGAATGTTTCTTGATCCTGTTAGGATTTTGAGAAATCACTAAGGAGTTGGTGGATTGACTATTGAGGACAAAATGCTAGTATACCTTATCACCTACATTCTCACACCAAGGTCAAGCAATCATGCTCAGGTACTAGATGATGATCTGCAGATTGTTTATGGTATGAAATCAGGTATCAAGATGAATTGGGTACTGCAGATTGAAGACATTTTGTTAAAATGTCGTCGCCTTGTGGATTATGAGTTTCCATATGCTGTGCTTGCCTCTAATTTATTGACTACTTTAAGGTTGATGTCTTTGATGAGATTGTGGATTTTACCAAAGCCTCTAGTGAGATAACTGAAAGACATCTCAAGACACTTGGTATAAGGTATGTTGATCATGAATGGATAATGGCTGTAGAGCCTGCTGCTGGGAACACTGAAGATGTAACGCCCTGAAATTTCGATAACTTAGAATTGATGTTTAATGTATTTCCCGTGTTATTTGATCATTTGATTGATTTGGATTATTTGGGGTATTGTGTGAATTATGCATGTGTGATTTGCTTAATGTGGAGTTTAATTGACCTAGGTTGAAATTATGAGATTTCAAGTCTTATCCAAACATGTTCCTATAACACCACGATCTCGGATTCGTTAACCGTAAGATCACCTTCATATTTGGACTGTAGGTTCAAAGCTTAAGTCTGCATGTTTTGACTGTTGAGATTGTCTAGATCACATTTTTGGATAGTTCACTTAGCGAGACAAGCACGCTAAGTGAAATTCCCAACCTGAGAGGGAAATTCCTTTAGCCAGAAAGGCGCGCTTGCCGCAAATCCCAATCGAGAGGAAACTCGCTCAGTGCGAGGGGTTGCGCTCAGTGCCAAAAGTGGATTTCTGCTTAGTGAGACGAGCTCGCTAAGAGAGATCTACAGATTATAAATACATCCAACAACGTAAAATTACGCATTTTGAACTCCCTCTTTCTAAAACTTCTGCTCAAAAACCCTAAACACTCCTTCTCCACCACCCATGACCACCGGTGGCCACCATGAGCTGCCGTTGCTTACCGCCAAACCACCACACGGAGAGGAACACTTTAATCAGAGCAAAATCCTTAGAATTCACCTCAAGGATTCGGCAGAGAACAAGCTCCCAATCCTTTCTTTCGTAGTTTCGGGTAATCATAACTTCTATGCCTTTCTCCTAGTTAGTTTGAGCTTCTCTTAGTGTCTCTTGTGTTTTGGGTATTGTAATAGGATGTTTTTACACTTTATTGGAAAAAACTTTGAAAATGAGACATTGAAAAAGTTATCTTTTTTATAAAATTGATGTTATTTTTGTGACCTTCGTTGAACCCCGGTCACATTGGTGTGATTAGAATTTCAAAATGGCCTTTTGTTTTGACAAGGGCAATTGACCCCAAATGTTATTATTAACCTTGTTTTTGGAATCTATACTAAATTCTCTTCGATTTGGTATATAGAACTCTGTGTTTGGACCAACGAACGTGAACAAGAGAGGTCTTTGAGCGACGCAGAGAGGAGCTTACGAAGAGCTCATGATAGGTGAGGTGAGTTTATTTTGATTTACCGCTTTGATAATGTAGTTGGGGTCAGGGAACCCAACTATAGTGATGTATGTCTGTCCCTGTTGCATGCCGGTTTTCAAGAAAAACTGTGTTTTTGACTAATGGGATGTAGTTAATTGTTATTGATGATAGAAATTGTGAATGATATCGTTGTTGTATGAGATTTGTCTTGTCTGAAGACTTGGGGAGTGTGAATCCCAGGCATAAGAATTTATATGTATATATATGGAATGCGATTAATGGTGACATTGATAACATAGAGATGAAATGATGTTGATGTTTTTGATAATAATGATATGAGATAATGTAGATGTTTATGATAATAATGATATGAGGTGATGTTGATGATGATATGAGATGATGTTGTTGTTTATGATAATGTTTGTGTGAGATGATGTTGATATTGATGATGATATTGAGATGAGATGATGTTAATGTTAATGATGATATTGAGATGAGATAATGTTGATGATGATAATGACATTGAAATGAGATAATGTTGATGTTGATGATGTCATTGTGATGATGTATGCTGTGTATGTACATGTACATGGGGGGTGCAGTGACCAAGTTAGATGTCCCTGGTGGGGGAAATAAAGTGGTTAAAGAGTTTTAAGCATCTCTGTTGGGTGATGGCTTAGAATCTTTAATTATGCAGCGTATTGATGGTGCTCATATTTCATACTGCATGGAAATAGTATAAACTTTGTCAATAAGTACTTATAATTTTTCATGAGGGAAAATACTTGTACTTGGGTGCATGTCACTTGGTTTGGAACTCCCTTGAGACTCATATTGATCACCGTGGTGGGGGAGGGAAGTTGCCTGTGCACAATAGGGTGACCTCGTATTTATTATTTTTTATTATTTTTTGTATGTTAAAATAGTAAAAACAGTAACAAAACAAAACAAATACAAAAAAATAGAAAAAATAGTAAGAAAAATAGAAACAACATACATATATAGAAAATAGACAGAACAACAAACAAAAAACAGATACAGACACAAAAACTAAACATAATACAAAAACAAAAAAACAACAACAGATACAGAAAAATAGTAAACATTAAACAGAAACAAGAAACATATTTTTTTTTTTCTAAATCCTCCCACCACATTTGAAATGCACATTGTCTTAAATGTGAGCATGCAATGAAATGTAAACAAAGAGACAACATATAAAAGATGGGAGAAGGAAGCTCCTCAGGTGCCCCATCAAGGCACATCATCACATAAAATTGGCAGGACCAAAGAGAGGTTCGCCACAAACTCCCCCTTCACTTGAGGGCTCTCATGAAAAAACTTGAGTTGGTGACCGTTCATTTTGAACACTTTTTTGATAACTTCATTTTTAATCTCAACTGCACCATGGGGGAAAATATTATTAATAACAAAAGAAATAATGCGATTTACCTACTAACCTTTTCAGAACTGGGTCAATGAATGGGAGAGGGAAACGATCCTTGCAGGCATGGCTAAGTGTCATATAGTTAATGCAAACTCACCTACTATTGGCAACTCTAGTTAGGATCAACTCATTATCCTGGTTCCTCACAAAAGTGATGCCCGACTTCTTAGGGACCACTTGGACAGGTGAAGCCCAAGTGCTATCTGAAATGGGATAAATGATCCCTGCAGCTAGTAACTTCATCACCTCCTTCTTCACCACATTAAGAATGGTGGGATTCAACCTCCTCTGTGGCTGCCTTACAGACCTGGAATCATCTTGTAAGAGTATCTGATGCATGCATATGGAAGGATTTATTCCATCAAGGTCAACAAGTGTCCACCCAATGACCTTTTTGTGGCCCCTCAAAAGTGCAGAAACTTATCCTCTTTCTCATGTGAAAAGATGTTGGCTATAATGACTGGGAGCTTCTGAGCATAATCTAAATAGGCATATTTAAGGTGCTCAAGTAGTGGTTTCAGCTCCAAGGAAGGTGGCTAAATGGTGAAAGGCAATAGAAGGTTGATGGCTGGTGGAAAAGAAGTAGAAGAATCAGGACCTGCACCTATATCATAATCAGAGTGAATTGCAAAGGAAATCTCTACACAAGTACTACATACAACAACAGAATTATCACATGCACAACTAAACGAACAAAGATCAAAATCATAAAAGTCAGAAAACTCAGAAAGTAAATTTGTACAAATGTCTACACTATCTACTACATCATCAATGATATCTACAAGGAAAACATAATGCTCTTTTGCAGGATGTGAGAAAAGATGATGGAACTCACAAACCAAGGGGGTGAATTGGTTCTAAATCAAATAAAAAAATAGTTTTGAAAAGTTTTCTCTTCCAAGGATCATATCAAATTTTTTTGTTAAAACTAATATTTAATCAATCATCCTTAACACAAAATCCTTTTGTTAAGGTTCTTATTCAAAAAGATATTTTCTTTAACCTTTAGCAAATTGATCAAGAATACAATGAGAAAGAAAGATAAGATCAAGAGAAGATGTACACCAATTTTTATACTGGTTCACTCTCTATCTCTAGAGAAGCTACTCCAGTTAACTAATCTAAACCAAATTAGATTTTTACTATGCATATCGAATTCTTACAAGCAATCGCAATCGATCTTTATTCCTACCCTAGAAAAAGAGACTAAGGTACCCAACCCTAGGGTTCTTTATGAATAAGAGTCTAAGAGAAACCCACCCGTAGCCCACACTAGAAAAACCTATTCTAACATGCCTTTAGAAATTCATGCATATTTTAACAACATGTAAAACACACGAAAAACTTGAGTCAAAGAGAGACACAACCTGATCAATCACATGCAAGAACCTTTGCTTGAGTGAATGAGTCTCTTCTTGATCTCACAAGAAATTCACAACTCACTTTTTACCATGAGAGCTTCAGAAAAAACAAAGTCTAGAAGTTGTGAGTCATAAGCTTATTCTAAGCACTTTTTTTTCTCTCGTTTTCCTTCTTTTATAAAATTGTGAACACAAGGTGGTTATTTATAGAGAAAACAGTTATAACCACCTGTAATTGACTACATATCCAATGTAATCGATTATTTCAAAGAAGTAATCGATTATATTACCATTTCAATCGATTAAAGTGTTCTTGATCACTTTTGGAAACACCTTTAAGAACAAAGTAATTGATTACGATCAGCTGGCAATCAATTAAAGTAGAGACTCATGAAAAATCAGACATGGTCTCAAGTAAACTATGTAATCGATTACGGTTAACTGGTAATCGATTAAACCGAAACTAGAATCTCTCTACAAGATACAAATACTTGTGTAATCAATTACGATTAGGCTTGTAATTGATTAAAACAGAGAGTTTTATGCATTGAAGAAGTTTCTAACTTTAGAAATAATCTTCCTACCTCTACATGATGATGCATGATGTACATATGAAAAGATAGAGACTAACATGCAAAAATTAATACAAATGCCACTCAAAGAGTTGGGCATGTAAAAAGATAAAACTTCTTCAAGCTCCAAAGCTTAGTCTTCATGTTGCTCCCCTATCTCTAACAGGATGTCTCATGGCCTCAAAAATTTTGAAATGCACAACATCATCACCAAACTCCATGGAAAGAGTTCCTGCATGCACATCAATTTCGGTCCTAGCTGTCATCAAGAATGGTCTCCCTAGGACCAATATGGACCCATGGTTGGAAGACTCATTCTCCATATCCAAAATGTAAAAATCTACTGGAAAAATCAAATCCTTAACTTGCACCAACACATCTTCAATAACTCCAAGTGGAATCACGACACTCCGGTTGGCTAGATGAATGACAACAATGATGGGTTTCAAATCACAAAGATGTAGTGATTTGTAAATTGAAGTGTGTGTGACATTAATTGAGGCTCCAAGATCAAGCATGGCATCTGTAAAAGTGCAATCTCCAATGGTGCAAGGGACACTAAAAGTGCCAGGATCTTTGCACTTCTGTGGCAAGGTGGATGGTGCAATGGCAACAATATTTTTGCCCTGTATAAGTGTAGAAACATTTCTCTTTGATGGCTCATTTCCTTTTAGCTTCCTCTTATAGGTGCACAAATCCTTCAAGAACTTTGCATATTCTGGAATCTGTTTGATGTGTATTTTTTTTTCTTTTCCAATGTACAGATGCAAACCTATTATACTAATACTACTATCTAGTTATGAGTCAATTAAGGTTGGCACACAATGAATTGTATCCCTGGCAACGACGTCAGTTTTGATGACGATTGTCGAATAATTGCAAAACAAATAAAACTAGGATTAATTATGCAGTACAAGAATAACCTATGTTGATTTAGAGATATAATTCAATTTTGTTCCAACTTCAATGCATTTATTAACAACAGGGGGAATGTAAAATAAGATTAGGTCATTAGTACTCACTATATAAAGGAACTTTAACCCTGAGCAACTTTGTAAAAACATTATTGTTCCTTTTTCTCTGACTCTCAAGAATCATAACAGAGCAACCGGAGGAGGAGCTCTAGAAAGCACCAGAAATGTCACCATTGCTATATATTTTAACATATTTTTTTAAATTTTTTTTCCAGTTTTAGTTAAAATTTACCAATTAAAAAATTATGAGTAGATCCTCATTACTTAGATAAGTAAATCAATTGTTTAATCTCCTAGTTAAATATAGTCTAGCTAGTGAAGTTTCTTTTTATAGGATTTTCAATATAGTTCCAGATTTGTTAACTGTTTCTCTTCATGCTAATACTTCTTCCATTATTTTTCCTCATGGTTTCTAGTTTGTAATTCCTTTTTTACTAAAAAAAAATACCTATATAATTATGTGATTTTTAATAAAATTTAATCATTAATAAAATTATATTCAAAAGAGTGTATTAGATAGTATGTTGCTATTCTCTTAGAGGTATTATGTGTTATAAATTAACTTTGGCATAGTGAAAATGGATGTAACAATAAAAAGTTATTTGTATTCTATTCTAAATATACCAACATGGACCTAACATTTTGAATTAACATTGTGATATCTTACTATATTTGAATGATCAATATTAAAGATGGGGTGTTTTGGTTTTGTATATGGGTGGGGTTGGGCTAAAATGGGAATTTTGTACTATACATTATGATCAAGATTAAAAGAAAAATGCCCATGATTTTTTAAGTGATCATGTGACCACTTACTAAATTTTATTCTTGATTATTTATGTATAATTGTATGACTCATATTTATGGTTCCCACTTCACAAAACTAAAAAAATAATTCAATTGATATGCTTACACATAGAAAGACACACAAATAAAATTATATGGAGGGAAGAAAATTAGTAGTTCTTAACCTTTTTTTTCTCAGCCATTGCTTTGAATTGCCAAAACACACTATCAACTTCATCTTCCTTAAGATCATAACCAAGCTGAAATATAGATTATAACCAAAATAGCAAAGGGTAACATTAAGTATATTTTAAACATTAACAATGTGTTTCGATAGAGTAATAGTAAAAACAATAACAAAGCTTTATTCCACCCGGTGAAGTCGAATCTATAGTAATTGAATTTCCTAGGTTCTATTTTTTTCTTGAATAGAATAATTAAATTAAATTTTCTTCATTTTTGAAAAAAAAAGTTATACTGTAAAAAATAAAATTTGCTAGGTGTTGATTAATTTATATTTTTTTGGTGAATCTTAATTTGTTTAATGTTTATTGATGCAAGAAAAATATATATTAGTAATTTAAACTTGATGATAAATCTCATGGATTATGGTAGTGTTGAATTTGATCGATATTAAAGCACACAAAATGAATACATGGATATTTTAAAAGAAGTCATATATGAAAAGATCATGAAGAAAGAAAAAGAAATAAGATATATATGGGGAATGCTAATATTCTTCTTAATTGGAGTGTATTAGCATTCAACACAAAATAATTTGGACTATAAAATTATTTATTTTTCTGTTTTCCAAAATTTAAGGATATTATAGAACTTTATCATTTAATTCACAAAATAAAAATAATTTTTTTTCTCTCTCATATCTTTTTCCACGATTCTCTCCTATATACGAGAAATATTTTTATTTTTTAATTAAAATAATAAAATACGATAATGTCTTTGAATTAAATTTTGAAAAATAAAAGATTGACTGATTTTTTAGTCCAATTTTTATGTGTTAAACGCTAAGGCAAACCAATTAGGATGGATATTAGCATTCACTTATATATATGTGTGTGAGGGTGCATGTGCGCTCTTAAATACTTTTTTGTCTTTGTATTTTAGTAGACTACCACCTATTTTGTTGAAATTTTAATTTAGCACATTTAAGAAATAAATTACCCATTGAGATTAGTATAAAATTTTAAATTTACTCGAGCTATAAAGCCAAACATGGTATTTCATATCTTCCTTAAAGTTACATTCTTTCATAAAACTCTATCTAAATACACAATAAAAAAAGTATTTGTATACCTCTTCAAGTCTCTTTCTCAAAGCTTGGCTTCCACTTCATCAATAAATGTAAAAAAATAATAGAAATCAAGAAAACATTAGTTAGAAATTGATTGCGCAATGAATAAAATACGGAAATAATGAAAAAGTTGTTAGTAAAGATTACACAAAGCCTTGGAATTCAATATCCTAACACAAAAAGCCTTGGAATTTAATATCCTAACACAAGAAGCCTTGGCATTCAATATCCTAACACAAAAAAATATTTTTTTTTCTTGGTTACAAATATACATTTCTTAATTTTTAATAAAAGGCTAGGATTTCTAAAGCATCATAATAATCCCAACTAGGTTAGCACCAAGAGGATCACCAATCACCTGTATAAGACGAGGTTCCTTACTATAGTGAATTTACATGTTGAAAAACATTAAAATAAGACTTCAACTGCCATTGGAGAAATTACAAAGGAATGAATAATTCCATATGTTGCGTCCAATGGGACCTTTCATGCAAAGGACCTAGCATCCAATACATGAGCATTCATCCATCCATGTGTTGCGTCTAATTCATGGTGTATCATATGTCTTTGTGTTTATAATATATATGTGCATTTGTATGCAAAACGGAAAATTCATTAGTCCGTTAACTAACAATGATTTGAAATAAGTGTCAAATTCCCTACCGAATCACATAAATGGCCTAGAACTATGCATCATTACCCATACCTCCCTTTGGACACCTCATCATGTCACATTAAATGCAAAACAATTACCCTTTCTCTCTACTAAAATTCAATGAGTGCCAAATTTTTTTTGCATTTGAAATAAACACCTTACCAAAAAAATTTAGCCTTCGAGTCTCACTTACAATCTTGTGATTTTTACTACGCAACTTTCCTCTCTTCTATCTTTTGCACTCATAATCCAAAAAAGACCACTTCTAATGTTAATCCTAACCAGAACCCGAATATGGATTCCAACGAAGATTTTGTTGACATTGCTCCTACTCACACTGAGTCCTCTTGATATCAATAGTGCAATACTCAATGTTTAGTATTACTTTACTATTGATTATCTAGATAAACTTGGCCTGAAGATCAATGTGGCACCCTCTACCTCGACATATAAGTAAATAAAACATATAAAAAATATCGGTAACCAAATTCACACGGGTAAAAAGGTTCACATTCACTTCACTATTATCAATTAAAACTTATTAAAAAAAATATTCGACTCGAAACAAGGCCGTCAAAATTTACAAAAATATTTTGTTAAATCAGTGAGATAAAATAAAATAGACTAACATTATGCAATTAATATAAAACTTATGTCCCACTGTCACATCCTATCAGAGCATTGTGTCCCGACGTCCTTCAGCACAAGGTTCCTTTAAGCACTTCGCCTAGCCATCTGCTCCCCCAAACACAATGTTCAAGATCATCATAGGATCCAAACACAAACAACAAATCGGGAGTGAGTTATCACATTCCTAACTACTAGAGAGAAACAAAACAACATATAGTAGCCAAATACAATTTACTTAGCATATCTCACATTATTTCATCACTTTGTCATTCAAAATTCACTTTTCAATCATCAATCACAATACACAAGAATCACACACTCCGATCAAGACATAATAACACATCAATTTCATAATGAACAATTAACAAGCGCATGAGACAGTTATGCTAAGACTCAAGCCTATATGCAATGTGGTACCATGTCAGTGAAAAACCACCCTGGGGCGCTTAGGAGTACATAACAAGACACACCACACAATGGGTTTGTCAGGTCACTCTCACTAAGTAAGATCATAGGGAGACCAGTCAGGGTCACGACGTTTTGCGAGAATGCTCCAACCATATGAGATCAGCATAGGCTTAAAGGAGCACTCAAACCCGGTGACCCCCAAGGCCTACACTCCGAAGAGTCCGTCAGGGCCTCTCCCTCCTGATTCAGGTCCAATCCCTAAAATCATTTTAGCACACAAACACTGCTGGTGAATTATACAATACCCACGACCTCACACTCGTGTCTTAAACACGTACAACATATTGCGCTACAATTTAACACTGGTTCCTAAATAGGAACCTACACTTTCTCTTTATCACTGGTTCCTAAATAGGAAATCTACACTTTCTCTTTAACACTGCGCTTTTACACTTTTCTCAAGATAACACTGGTCGGGTTATTGTACAATTCACAGCTTACAACACAAATGATGTCACATCAAGAGTTAATCACACACTTATTCACAACCAAAACTCATTCACAATTTCACATCTCATAATGTCACACTCCACCATCACATGTTTTCACATATCTCACAATTCAACACCTGTTCTATTTTACACTTTTACTCAATCTCAATAACAATATTATAATCTCAAGACAACATATTATTCCATAATTCATCACATATTTCATTTATAAGCACTGCTCATGAATTATACAATACCATGACCTCACACTCATGTTTCAAACATGTTTAACACAATTGCGCTATAATTTAACATTGGTTCCTAACTAGGAACCTACACTTTCTCTTTAACACTGCGCATAAACACTGGTCGGTTATTGTATAATTCATAGCTCACGATATAATTAATGTAACATCAAGTGTTAAACACATCCACTTATTTACAATCGAATATCATGTCCACACTTTAACATCTCATAACATCACATCAACCATCTCATAATATTCCTAATGATATTCATAAGGTACAACATACACATGTCCATCAAATTTAACCATAATATTCTCGAACTCCAACACTTAATAATTTTTGGAATCATACTATAACACTCTACAATATTATTTACATAAATTATTAATATAAATAACTACCTCTATATATATATAAACTAGCATACATCATATTGAATCACAAATTATAAAGTAAGCTTTCAACGCACAAATTCTAAATAATTATATGAACACTTTGGTCAATTTCAATTATGATATTAATTTTTTTTAAAAATTATATATAAAAACCTAAACAACAAGAAAAAGAGAAAATACAAAATCAACATCTCTTTCTAAATTTCTCCTTTATTTCATCAATTCATATTAATTAGAAAAAGTACTTGATTTATAGGGTTCACGCTCAACACAATAGCATATCAATTTCACAACAATTGGTCTGTCAAACATATATAATTCACTGTTATAATTATAAGGATAAAATGAAAATTGCAAAAATACCCCAAAACCCATTCCAATTGATATCTCTAAGGATCCCTACACATGTTCTCACTAATTCTCAATTGTGAATAACTCATCCCTTACCTCTAAACGGGCTCACGTGTTTTCAGCCAGCGATAGCAGCATCTCTAGCGGTTCCCTGAGATTCCTCCCATTTTTTCCCTCTAACTGCTCCGATAGAGTTCCCAAACGTCAAAGAGACAGAGAAGGGATTGAAGCCTCCACTTGTACTATCATCATGCAATTTATTTTTCTCCCTCCACAAATATTGTCTCACAAATCCCAACGGTGAAAGCGTGCGAAATTGAATTTCGAACAACATATCCAAATTTCATGAAAATCCAAGGGGAACGAAACCGGGATCGTAGTTTTACCGAGACAGCTCTGGGTTTCTGCGAGAAAGGAAAATGCTACAATGTGAGGGGTATTTCTCTTAGCTCAGACATAATATCAAAATTTCCAACGGTTAGAATTCTCAGAATTGGGTTGCGAACGTGGTGCTCAAATTTCACGACGATCCAACGGTGAATGAGTCCGAGATCGTCATTTTTTTGAAACAAGTTAGGTGGTCTGCGGGAAAAAGAGAGGGTTTTGGGAGAAGAGAGAAAAAACGAAATTGTGAGGCAGAGGAGGCTGAGGAGTCAGTTTGAAAACTGACCTAGCATGTTGCTATTTATAGCTAGGGGCATTTACGACCTATTATTTACTCTATTTATTTATTTATTATTTATTATTTTATAAAAACAAACTTTATTTTATTCTCTATCAAACAAATAAAAAAATACCCTTTTTATTTTCTCTCAAATCATTGTTTTGATTAATAATTATATCTCCTTATTTATTTATTTATAAAATCTAATCATTTTTTTAAAATTTTATTTATTTATAAATAACAATCCTTTTTAATCTAGTTTACAAAAATTGGGATGTTACAATCTAGAAGAACATAGATATGTAGAATCAGAAGCTACTTCAATATGAATGAGGTCATATACCCAAAGTTGATCATGATGTATTGAAGGACAGTTTTCTAGTAAATGGATGATTGCTGGAGAAGTTTTGGGGAAAACAGTGAAAATTACTCCAGCAACCGTTACTACTACAATTTGTAGTGAAAGAGTAGACAATTATGTTGAGTCCAAGGCAATATAGAAGATGTTATTAGGAGACAAATTCGAGTTGCCTCTGTCATTTGGAAACATGACAAGGGATGCTAAGGTGTAATGCTCAAGTGTTCCAACAAATTCTAAACAAGGCCATCTTTCCCAAAGTGAGGTCGAAAGACTTCATCACTGAGATTCATATATTTTTCCGGCCTGTTTCATCTACTAGAAGGTATTGCCTTCAACATCCCCTTACAATCTACACTAATATATTTTAGGAATTTGAATGGCTAAGGGTAAATGAAGAACATCACCTATGTTTCACTGGTAAACAAACATTTTGGGATCAATGGGTTTATGATGAATTTGTTGGAGTTAACCCTAGAGGCTAACCTATTTTAGACTATATTTATATCATGACTTTTGTTTATATATTTTATATACATAAGACATGTCAATTATAATGTTATTAGTTTTATAGCATAATAATTTCTTTAGAATAGGCAATTCATTCAATGGCAAATCAAATGAGACTTGAGTGTGAGATTCATTGTTGTTTTAAAAGTATCTGTAGACAAGTATTATTATTGACTAGGGTGACAATAATGCTTTGAGGCTATTATGTGAGTAGTTTGTTTATGTGTCCACTTTGGTATCGAGAAATTAAAGATCAAACTTGACAAGGATGACTCTCTTGTGCCTCTTGTTTGATCAAGACATAATATAAGATAAGTATTTATGTATCTAATCGAATAAGATTTGATAAGATCAAATAGGATTTGGTAGGATAAGATATGATTGGAATTTGAATCAGATCATTCTCTTATACCTGGTTATTAGGATCACACTACAACTCGTAGTGTCATTCAATTTTACAATTCACAGCCTCCTCACCATGCTGGCTCGTGCACAAGATTGTCAAGATATTGAATCATCCTAAAATCACGAGCTTACTAATGTAAGCGTGGGACCTTTGATCCCTTTCGATATCAAATTATGAGTCACTCCCAAATATCTCTCTGTGTGGCCCGTTTTTAGGTGCTTGTTGGTTGCTACGTTTGTTAGGTCTAGACAATCACTAGTCTTATCTACTTTAGATTTTGATGAATAACAAAAAGTATAAATTAATAATATTCTAATGACTTTTTGACTAATGGACTGGTTCTATTTCTTAAAAGACTTAAGAATACGTTGTATTGTCCAAGAAGGATTACTTTGTTAACTATCTATCCAGTGTCCAACACACTAAAACTAAACGGCGACCACTCTCTATGACAATTAGTGTTATACACTATGTTATTGGTTATACCATGCGTCCAGCCAGTAAGTAACTCGTACATCTTCTGAAATGATCAGCATTGACAAAGAGTCTGTGGTAACCGTAAAAAGGAAGTACACATATTCCATCCTATACAAATTTATTTTGTCTCTCTTTATTTTGAAATGCTAATATTTGAATTTAAGGAAATGACAAAATAGAATGTGCTAATAAGAATATTCTCTAAAGGTTGCTTTCATTAAAAGAAAAAGGAGAACATGAGGATGTTTGTACTATCATACAAATCCTCACAAATCAAAGCACGACACGTAGCTTTTCCTTCACTATGAGACAACGGTCTATAAAAGGCAGCCACTACTAAAAAAGAAGTAGAGGAAAATTCTGACGACAAAGCAAGAAATGAACAAAAGTGAAATTCTGCTGAAATTACTAGACAATCAATACAAAGTTTTCATCTGTTTATTCTTTGCTAAGAAAATTCATTTTGTAATTTATCTTTATTTTTTATTCACTCTTTGAGTGTTGTTGAATACTTGTATTCATTCAAACTTCTGTTTGTGAAAGCCAGGAGTTGCTTAGTGTTAAAAATACTTGAGTTTCTTAGATTCAGGGGGAGTTTAAGAAAGTGCCATAAGTGGTATTAAAAATACTTGTAGAGCCAGGAGTGATAGGTCCAAATACTTGTTTGTAATCAAGTTTTGATTAGTAGAACCCTTTACTATTGTGTAAAGGAAAAATGGACGTAGCTTAGGTTGAGTGAACTAGTATAAACTAAGTGTTTCTACTTCTCTCTTTTATGGTTTATTGAGCATTCTATTAACACTCTCTGTCAATTGTTTAATACCAAGTGTTTATTTGAAAAATAGTTTTAAAAGGACTCTCTGTTACTAAGTCTCTAGACGATTAAACGTGTATTTATTAAATTTTTTTTTCTCCTTAGTGGATGATTTATCTCTCTTCTACATTTCCATATATATAATCACATTAAAAGTTGATATAAGTTTCTTATATCTTTGATTAACACACTATTCAACCCCCTCTTCTAGTGTGGTAGTTGTTATTTCAATGTTTTTACTGCACCATTAAGGCTAATAACATCGAGAATTACCTACCTAATCTATGAAAAAACAAAATCAAACTTTTGCACGCGAAGATGAAGCTTTGTTAGTTTTTTGTTCCCCTAGAATTATCATATTTCCCTAGTTTATAGTTTAAGGACTTGGTAGTATTTTCAAAACAAATAACCAATGCACTTACATGGATTGTTCTTAATACTCATGGGTTATATTGGTTGTGCCATAACCTTTTTTTCTTGGATTTAAAAAGAAACCTTTTTTTTCTCTATATTATTTCTTAAGCAAATAAAGTGTATAGTTTAAGAATCGTGATATTAGGTTATTTAATGTTGTCATTTATTGGTTGTTTTCTTTATTATCAATGTAATTTTCCATGCATATGTATTATACTATCATATACTAATATTTTAGATAGCGATGTAGGATCTTACAGTCCGAGTTACAATTCTCGAGTTTCAATTTTTTAACTACCATCCGATCTTAGGTAAAATCTCAATTTTGACAACCTTGCTCCTATATATATGAGAGAGATGGAACTATGGATGACATGAAACTGATAATTCACTATTGAGAGAAAGAGAGAAGTGTATCACACCAAATCCCTACATGTGTACCATCAGCTAACTAATAAACCATAATTTGAGTGATATTTTGTGTGAGTTTTGTGCTATTTGATGTATTTTCTTAGCAGAACTCATGTTTGGACGTTAGTTTTTACCTTGAAGTACAACCACTCAATCAAGAGGAAAAGTTGGAAAATGCCCAATTTCATGAAGATCTGATGCTATTTTCACTTGATAAGGGTTATGGTCAGCTATAGAGGGCCATGGTCAATTTCATGAGGAGGGTTGTGTCCAAATTACAATATACCAAGGCCTCAATGAATAATTGTCAACAACGACCATGGTAAATATCACCACTGTCATGGTAAGTTCATATGGGTTATGGAAAATTGACAACGACTCAAGCCTTGAATAGCTTCAACTTCAGACAATGGGCGTGGTAAACTTTACCACGGTGATGGTGGATTTGACCACGACCATAGTTCACCTAATTAAGGAAATTATCTTTAGGAGTCTATAAATAAGATTCTCGAACCTATAATTTACATATTTCAAATTCATTACCTATTTACGCTTTTGAGCATTTTTGAGGCATGGACAACACCGACAGGATGGGTCGTGATCATCGTTCCTTCCTTACTGATATGTCTATGCTAATTTCTGTTAGGCTTTCTAGTTTTGCTTTGAACATGAGTGGCTAGTCTCCCCTAGTATAGCGGTTATGATGTAATCGTCCAATTGTACTCCTTCCCTTGTTCTTATGAAAATTCCTTGATGTTTTATGTCAATTTATTTTGTACCTTATTTTCTTTGTCAAATATATAGTGGTGATCATCCATGTGTATTTGGTAGATCTAGGTAGTGAATGCTTTATACCAATTTGCATGATCAAACTTTTTGGGTAATTTCCAATAGATTAGTTTATCAATAAATTAGTCATCCATGGACATTATTTTTTCCTTTGTCTTAAATTGATATATTCATGATCATTGGAGTATCGATTTAAGGCAAAAACACCTATTGACCCGAATCAAAGGCTTTAGGTAACTTTAGGGATTGGTAATTAACTTATGGTAGGAATTACTTAGGAATAGGGTTAGGGGAAAATTGATACTTGTAAATTAGAACCCTCGATCACTTTTAATATCAATCAAATTTCTCGTTTATCTTGTTTTACTTGCTTTTTTTTAAAAAAAAAACCACAAAAATAATTATATTTGTTTTTAATATTTCTTCCAATTGTTTTGATAAATAATTTTAGCTACTGGGAAACACAAATTGTCCTTTGGGATCCAGACTTAGGTCCATTATTACTACTATGTAGGTTACACTTGCCCTTATGCATACATATTTTACACATCAAGTTTTTGGCGCCATAGCCTTCATGGGAAGAGGGAGAGCACAAATTTGTCACTTCCAAGGACCTCTTCCCTATCTGGTGCATGAGCCACGAACTACGGTCCAATGTTGGTATGTAATTCACCAGACACTGCCAAAACATAAAGGTGGGTGTCTCCCCCAACCATAGTGGGTTTTTTTCTGTCAGCTTTTTTATCACAAGGATTGCCACCCACTTTGGGTTTGATTCTGTGATGACCACTAGTGGTGTTCCCACAAAACCCATTGACTGTTACACCCTTCTCCAGATGAAGGTGATTCAGTAGAGGGGTGATGGATATGCTCTCACGCATCCTCTTCCTCTACTACTTAGGGAGCCATAACAGCCAGAGCCTCAACCGCAACAACAGCCTCAATGATACTGTCAGCGGCATTCTCCAGTACATCACATGGAGGAGAGGGCTCAACATCAAGAGCAGCCTAAGCAAGCCTTCAATATTACCTCCCCAGTGCACTGCCTTGACTAGCTAGAGACCTACATCAGATGGTGGTGCTTAGTCGTTTGGATGCACAAGAAGCTAGATTTGAGAAGCATCACTAGCTGATGACTGAGAGCTCTGCGGCTCAAATGGTGTTCTTTAGGAAGATGTAAGACCACTTCTTTCAAGGTCCACCTTCATCTTAGGGAGTTTTATTTTCTTTTTCCTTTATTTCTTTTTGTTTTATATTAGCCTATCTTCACTTTCATTTTAGGTTGTTTTTAGTTTTCAATATTTCATTTTCAGTGTTGTATTTTAGGCTATATTTTAGTTTGTTTTATGCATTAAGGGCACTACATGTATAAAGTATAGGGGAGGGGTATCATCAGTTTCCAACTCTGAGCTTATATAATATATGGGACTTTTTGCATTTATTCCGATTCCATCAATGTGTAAAATTTTTTTTATTGGGTTTTGAGAATTTCCTCAGGAGGGAACATTAGCATGCATGACTTGAACTAGCTTAATGTAACACCCTGAAATTTCCTTCTTAATTTACTTTGCTACACTGTGATAAGCTAGACAGTGAAAATTTGTATTGTGTAATTTAATTTTGTGCCTGTATGATTTAATTTATTCTTTATATAATTTTAAGTGCATAATTTCCATGCTATATATGTCTATAGTTAGTGTACATAATTTGTTTAGTCTAGCTTGGCAAAGATATGGAAACTTCCTGAACGAAAATTCCTTCTATGACAAAATTGTGTTGTACACTGAGTGACAGTGTAATTTAGCTCTATGTGAGAGTGATCTCTGTGTGAGGTTCACTTTGGTTACACTTAATTCTAGGGAGATTAGCACAGTAATCAAGGTGTTTAGGATAGTATTTACTAGTTTTGATAAAAAAACAAGAATATCCATTTTTTGCAAAGCTGTACTTTAACCATTTATAGTAGAAAATTCAAATGGAAACAATACTAATTGTGGGCTTGATGTACACGATTTCCATGAGATGCCAAGAGTCATTCTTGAGTGATTAAGATAAGGTAATACCTTAATCCATTGAGTGATTAAGCACACTGACAAGCTTCATTAAAACCCTAAAACATTATCATTTCTTCTTATTTTCATGTCAGCTTCTAGGGGAGTTTAGAGCAGCAAAACTTCTTCTCCTTCTCGCTCTTGAGGGCTGGTCTAGAAACCTTGAAGCCTGTTGGTAAGCAAGTTAACCCTTCACTCTAGCCTTGTTCATTCTTCTTCATCACTTGAATTTTCTCTCATGTTCTTGAGTTTTGTTGAAGCTTGTTTTTTACTCAAGAGACTTCATTCTTGGTTGTACCCTTCTCTTTCACATGGAGACTACAAGAGGTAAGGGGGGTCTCTCCAATATTTGAATCCTAACCATGTGATGCATGGAAACTTAGCTTCAAAAATGTAGTTGTCGTGTTCTTGAAGTTTTCGTGCTTGCTGCCATTTCTTGGAACTATATGCTAGGCTATTTTTTCTTGAAATTTTGATGCCAAATATGAGTTCTTTGGCTATTAAAACCTAGGGTTAGACTTATGGTGCGCCTAAAACGGAATCTTCTAGAGAAAGTGATGAGCAAAACAAGTTAAAGAGATTTTTGGAAGCTACAATTTGAGCACAAATTTGACAATGTCTCAAGCCTTCAGTGCCTTCAACTTTTGACAATGACCGTATTGTGGTAAACTTTACCTTGGTTGAAGTCATCTAAAATGGACAGTGGTACATCCTGTATGTCTAAGGCTTCAACGTCATAACTCTTACCACGATCGTAGTGCGCCTAATAAAGAAAACTATGTTTAGGAGTCAATAAATAAGATTTTGGAGTCTATAGTTTATATATTTGAAATTCATTACCTATTTATGTTGAGAGCTTTGAGAGTGTTTTAAGCGCTTCTGAGGCATGGACAACACTGGGATGACGAATACCTATCATGGTTGCTTCCCTAGTGGTATATCTATACTAATTTCTTCTAGGCTTTCTAGTTTTGCTTTGATCATGAGCGGCTAATCACCCCTAGTCTGAGGTTATGATATAACCTCCCAATTGTACTCTTTCCCTTGTTCTTAGCGATATTCCTCAATGTTTTATGTTAATTAGTTCTCTACCTTATTTTTATTGTCAAATAAGACTTGATCAATCTTAACTTAATCGGATATACAGTGGTGATCATCCACGTGTATTTTGTAGATCTAGGTAGTGAATGTTTTATACCAAACTACTTAATCAGATTGTTTGGGTAATCTCCAATAGATTAGTTTATCTTTAAATTAGTTATCCCCATACTTTATTTTATACTTTTTCTTAAATTGATATATTCATGATCATTGGAGTATTGATTTAAGGCAAAAACATCCATTGACCCGGATCAAAGGCTTTAGGTGACTTTGGGAATTATTAATAAACTCGGGGTAGGCATTTCTTAGGAATGGGGTTGGGGCAGAATTTGTACTAGTGAATCATAATCACAACAGCTTTTACTATCACTCAAATTTCTCGTTTATCTTGTTTTACTTGCTTTCTTTTAAAAACCAAATTTACAAAAAATAGTTCTATTAATTTTTAATATTCCTTCCAATTGTTTAGTTTAATAATTTTAGCTATTGGGGAACACAATTGGTCCTTTGGGTATGATATCCAGACTTAGGTTCATTGTTACTACTATGTAGGGTACACTTTCCCTTATGCATACATATTTTACGTGTCAATTGCACCGAAACCCCATTCAATTGTTGCTCTTGTGGATTGAATAAAGGTATTGTATCCTTCAACACTTGGTGATCAAAGGCAACCTCTTTGTTGTTTGAAAGCACCCTGAGAAGGTAACCTCTAAAACCTTCATGACTCTTACGTAATGTGTAGTCCATTGGATAGGGTTCTTTTCGCTCAAGGTTTATTTAGAAAGTTTTAAATTATAGACCATGAAACCCCAACAATTTTTTATTTCCATTTTAGCGACTTGGATACATGTTCATTTAAAACAATTTTAGTGTCTAAAGTAAGGAAGATTATACCTATATCAACATTAGATGCATGTTTTTCCTTAATAACTCGTTCAAACTTAATAGTCCATCAAACTTTAATATATTTTTTTTCATAAAAACTACAAGATTTTCTTAGGAGTTAAACATCTTCTATGTCTTTGGTTCTAACAATTTCTCCTTTTTTTTATAATGACAAACAATATTAAATTTTGATCAAACATAGCGTAAAAAAACAAACATCGGGGCAGAAACTCATGGTATACATCATAGTTAAAATATGTCATCAAACAAAGCTAGAATGTTCTAAGTCCCAAATAATACTCCCTATTTTGGCATCATCCAAAAAGGTAAAGAGTAAAAACATGATAGTCATTGTGGTGGTGGTACTTTGGGTGGTTCTAGAGGCTATTGTTGTTGCTCTTTTGATTCCACGCAAGGTGGTGCTTGAGGTGGATTCTTAGTTTAAGATGCTTGAATAGGTATCCATGGAATTATGGATAGAAGGAGTGCCATCATACGGGAAAATTGTTTTTGAATTGCTAATCAAATCATGAGTCTAGATACCAAAACTTATGATTAAGTTTTTCAATGATCCTAGAATCTTGCTTCTAAAGATGATCTTTGATCTAGACATCAATAAGCTCTTCAACTTTAGTCATAGTTAGCATTTTAGCAGTATGTGAGATGGTGCAACATTAGAAGTTTGTGCAAAAGTAGATGCAACAACCATTGACATCTCAAGAGGAGGAGGAGGAGTCTTTGGAGGTTCACCTTATGGTGAAGAAACACCAATCATGGAAGTGTCTTCCTTCGAGGGTAGAATTTTAGGCTCAGGAGGTGAAAACATCTTACAAAATAGAATCTCAAAGTTCATCCTATCAGACAATGAACCAAGAGCCAATAAGAGTAACTATTTTTGAGATAAGTGATATCCTCTTCATCAATGATCATTGTATTTGTGAAATGGTATATTCTTACTAGATGCAAGGACCAAGAGTTGTTGAATGTTGTCTTTATTTCCTTTTCCTCCTCCTCTAATAGATTGGATGGTGAAATCTCCTTTATGAGTTCATGTAAGTTTTGTTTCTAGGTTTGTGAGCCTAGGTTTTTTCCAAACTTCTTTAAAAAGCTCAAAGTATTGTTGGAACTCCACTTTGGCCTTTGTTCTCGTATCTACTTCTTCGGGTTCCACACCTTTCCTTTTATGAAAGTTAATGATTGGAAACCTTTGACAAATCCTATTAGGGTAGAATTTGAACTTGATTGACTCCTTAAGGTGTAAGGTTGTTGGATATGCAATGGCCTACTACTTCACCCAAGTTTAGGCCTTTACTTGCTCTGCCATCAACAAATATCTATTTATAATATATAAAAGTTGAGTTCCTTACTTTTACACTGTCACGTCAGCAAAATTGATGATTCGAAGGAAGGAGAATATTCTCTTTTTGTGTCTATCACTTTTCTTTTTTTTTCTTCCTTCTTCAATTTTACTCACAACATAACAAAACTCTATACCAAAACATTTCAATTCAATCTTATTGACCTTCAAATGCTTCTCAGGTTCACAACCCTCATTCTTCAATGTTCTATATTGCATCCTATAACCATTTTCTTTTACATTTTGCATATCATTCAATTTTTTCATATTAGTAATTTCTAAATTCTAATATATTTTTTGCTATATAAATATAAATAAATATTTCACATCAACAAAGTTCATGATCTAAAATTAGTTTTCAAACTAATCTATAAAATAAATATGTTGGTTAAACAAAATTGAAATTTATTTATTTTTCACATTAGTATGTAAAAAATATATTTAACATCAACTTTAACTATTGCAAACATAATTTTATTTACTATCTCCAATATTACATATCACAAAATGCAAATTGTTTTTACATTAAATTAATTTAAACAAATTTTATATTGATTAAATTTATTTAATATTTTAATTTTAACTTGATTTGCACTTTTAAATATACTGCAATAGGAAACTCCACTACATGTAGCGATACAGGAAAATATGATTTCAAAATTCAATGATATTTTACAAGAGGAAAAACTTATACATAATACATAATTTAAGAATCGTCTCAACAAATGAGGCATATAAACCTGTCTCAAAGGAACATTTAAAAGATTATTTTTGCTTACTACTGTTGTCAAGAAAGTCAACAACATATCCATTAGCATTCCTCTACACTATTTTGAGTTTGGTTCAATGGAAACTCTAACTCAAAGGATGAATGATAGAGTTGTCTTAACAAGTACAACATTAATTTTTTTGCAAATTCATAACTAACTTATTTCACTCTAACATATCTCATATTTTATTATAGACATTAATGGTATACTTCATGCACTTGGAAATGAAGAAGAGGTACTTGTTAGTGGCAAACCAACAAAAAATAAGGGGATTGGAATTGCTACTAAAAGAGTAAATAAATTATCCTTACTTTATTAATTATAAATTTTGTTTAAATAATAATTTTATACAATTCATTAATATATACATTTTTTACACAATAGAATGTAATATATATCATTATATTTTCACATCTCTCTTTTTTATTGGTTATTTTCAGAAATGAAGTTGTTAAAGTTACTTTGTAGACAAGACGATGTCTAGGGTGCGAAAGTTAAACAACTTTCGCATTGTGCGAAAGTTTCGCTTTTTCAAAGTTAAATGCAAGGTAGTCAACGTGAACCGTCCGATTAGCGAAAAGAAAATCTAACGATCCTTATTTTTTCCTTGCTACCGGTAGTAAATGGATGCCTCGTTTTCTCCGTTTGGTTCCCCCCCCCACGCGCGATTGAAGAGCAAAGCTTCCCTGGACTACTTTTCTGCTTTCCTCAAAAGGTTTTGTCAAAAGCAAAGGAAACAATTAGCCCCTTTTGGAGAACGACGGGTGGGTTTGTCTTCTCCGTGCGCTAATTCCATCGTGGAAGATTTGATTTTTGAAGCAAAGCAGTTGGGTGCTCATCATTTCGAATCAGAGCTCGGTTCTAGGGTTGGGTTTGAGTTACCTTTTTGTCCATTATATTAATGAATTGTGTTGATACAGACGTTTTGACACAATTTGGTTGTTTGCTTTCTTCAATTTGTTGTTGTTATCATATTGTCCTGCATATTTGTTGTTGGTGTTGATTTCTGTTGAGTGTTAAACATGACCTTGTGTTGTGGGGAATGCTAATGTAGTGAATCTGTTGCTGCAAGTTTCAAGTTGTGTTGATTGCAAGGTTGCAAAGTTCGTTACTAGAAACACTTTGTGTTATAAAAACAAAAAAGAAATTGCAAGTTGTGGCTGTTCTTTATTAAATTCAGTAGAAAAAAAAAAGACAAGAAAAAAACAACACACAGTACAACAGCTGTAGTCAATAAATTTCCTTGCACCGCACTTGTTTGATAAAATTGGTAAGTGTGAAGTGTGTTGTCTAATCCTTATTTTCCATATAATTTGTTCTTACAGGTAGTGAAATTGTTGTTTGCTACTTCCATTTTGTTGGTGTTGAAAATTTTGTGTCAAGTTTTGTGAGTGTTACTGTTGAAAGTTATTGTTGATCATAGATTGTTGCAGTCTTTGTAAGAACCATAAGTTATAGAACGAGTGGAAAAAAGGTAGAGAGTACATTTGCTGAAAAGCCTAATAGTGTGAAACACTTGAGTGAAACAGTTTGGTGAGGTTTTCTTATTTCAGACTCTGTTCATGGGTGAGAGAAAGGGACCTCCATCCCCTACTAGAGATCATAGGATGTTGTTAAATGCATTGGATGAACGAAGTTTTGAGGGAGCATACGGAGGGAATTTATGAGAGGCTTGAGAGTTTAGAAAACGAAAGTCTGAATTGGGAAAATGACCAACATGGAGATAGGGATAGACGTCAGTTTGGTATTTTGTTTTTGTGTTTTTCATGCCAAAAAATTGATCTGTGAATATCAGACAAATATCTGCAAATATTACACCGTTGAGTAGCCGTTTTGTTGTTTGGTTGTTATTTTGTAGTCATGTTTGTTTTGCAGTTTGGGTTGCGTGAAAAATTGTAAAAAGTTTTTAGATGTGAATATTTTAATTGGATCAAGAGTTATAATTTAGTGTAGTTGTCGCTGTCTCTGCGTAGTGGTGCCATGGAAAGGAGTTCGTCATCGTACACCTCCAAGGCCCGAAGTCGCGTGTTTTGTCTGTGTAACATAGAGGCTCCACTAGTGACATCGTGGACTGAGGAAAATCCAGGGAGGCGTTTTTATGGTTGTGGTCTATACAAGGTAAGGAATATTAATTTGGTGCATATGAAAAAAAAAAAGAATTCGGTAGGGATTGCTTTATGTGTTAATTGTTCATTGTTATTGGTTATGTAGGATAGAGGTACGAAAGGGTGTAATTTTTTTCAGTGGCATGATCCAGTTGACAACAATCGTCAAAAGAAAATCATTGTAGGGTTGATGAAGGAGGTTGATGAATTGAAGTTGAGGGAAAAGGATTTGCAAACCATGATTAGTGAGATGAAGATGAAGGAAAAATGTTTATGGATTGTATTGGTTGTTTGTTGGGTCTGTATTTGCTTCTTATTGTGTTTATTATGTAGCAGAGGAGTGTAATTTGATAATGTAGGAGGGGGGAATGTTGGTTTTTAACTTTTTGGTAGCTTAAGTTGTGGAATTAGGAAAATTGTTGTAGTGTGCACTGTAATTGTCAAATTGTTGAATTGTGTAATTGTAGCTTAAGAATTTAATGAACCACTTCAGCCATGTACAACTCAATTTGTCCATTTAGCATAATATATAATATTTGTACATAGTAATTAATGAAATGAAGTTTTTAATAAAAACGTATTTTGTTAAATTAGAATTTTTATAGATAGTAAAATTGTTTACTTATACCAGATACGAATAACAAATCATTTTAATTATGACATTTTTGTATATAATTATTACAAAAAGCTTATATGGTATTTAGATAGTCAGGTAGAATAAATAAATTTATGTGTTGTAGAGTTGCGAAAGTTGGTAATAATGGGAAGTTCAAAAAAGTTTAATAGCATGGCTGATATAACAAAAATGGAACTGGTGCGTAGGGCCGAAGAATGCAAAGAAAGGCAACGGGCCCAACGATTGAAAAGAAACTCAATGTGCAAATAGCAAAGTGCAAATAGCAAGGTGGTGAGTACGGCCAAAGGAATGCAAACAAAGGCGACGAATGCAACATTTTGCCAATGGGCCCAATTCGTCAAGACAAAGAGAAGATGCAAATATGAAATATTGATAATATATGGAGTGTTCAACGTCAAATATGGAAATTGTTCAGGAAATTAAAAAATATAGACAAGTTAAAATGACATTAAAATAATTTAACGATCCCAATTAATTTTGCGGCGGATCACCATTTCCCATATTTTGTCGTAGATCCTGCAATAGAAGGAGAGCTCATCACCGTGTGACAAATCACTAGCCCTGAGGAAATCATACCATGGTTGTAAAACATATCTGTTCATTCCATCAAGGGCCTCAACTTTCCACTGTAATGGAGGTCCAATTCTTCTGAGGATGGTCATGTGTTGACCGCAGGCATTTACATGTGGCATGGCACAATTTGGAAGTCTCTGCAAGGCAAAAAAAATACTGTCATATATAAGCAACAATGTGTATAAGGAACTTCGAAGAGGTTTTTATGGTTACCAGGGGTCGCGGTTCACCAAGCATTGACTGTGAAATTTCTATTGTCCAAACATACTCTCTTGAGAACAAGAGTGGCCTCCCGCAGCTCTGGTGGTGTAGATCGGGGGTGAAAAAAAATGTCAAAAGTGTATTTGTTTTCCATTGCCATGAATGTAATGGTCACAGATTCATAAATTTGCAAATCTTTTCTTAAGTGTTGTAGTCCATCGGCAAAGTAGACTTTGTTGTGAAGCTGTCTAACTCTGATATAAAATGGTGTTCCAAGATATGTCAAGCGGACAAAGCGAGGGTATACTTGCCATTGTTTGTGGAAAAAATAAGGTACATCTATGGTGTCCTGCAAAAACCATCGTCAGAAAAACATAATGACAATATGGCAACCAAAATGAAAGAAAAAAGAAGCAAAAAATAAGTAGGTAAATAACATAACCGTATCATGGTGGAATGGTGCTGTGAACTGCAAGATTAACGATTGTGGGTTAACTGCAAATTGAATCTGCAGTAGTCACATACAAAATTTTAATTTAAACGAAGTATGTGACAGATATATGTGGACAATTAAAATAACAGAATGAAATTAATGAGGCTGCAATGAGTAAAAGCAAATAAGTGTTCAGTTAAGAAATTTTGATTTTGATGGACACACGGTACTGCGATAATGCACATTCCAGTGGAATTCAAACCTGTATGAGTTATATTTGGCGTAATCAATGAAAGTCATATTTGGTGTTTCAAATAAAGTTTACGTAATTTACATATAACCTATATGAGCCATTGAAAGTGGGTCAATGATAAATTATTAAAAAACAGAATGCAAAGGTAACGTAAGCATGCATGAGTGGAATATTGCGATTTTAATATGAACGAACACAAAGGTAACGTAAGCATGCATGAGTGGTTCATAGACAGAACAAATTAGTAGAAGATGAAGAAAACGTAAGCATGTACCGACAAAGGTAACTCAATTTTTCGTTTTACACTTGCCTTGCTTTTCACAGATGCAGATGATGAGTCTGAAGTGGTGGTTGTGTCGGTTGATTGGTACCCTGAGTCTGAATTCATGGTTGTATCGGTCTGGGTTGACTGGGAGACGAGTGTTTTCGGATGTTGGGTGTCGGTTTTTGTGTTTATTCGAGTTAGGAAATGGTTAAGGAATGGGGCGTGCATGTAAAAGAAGAGGAGTCTTAAGGAGAAGTGCGGGAGTCACAACTATTTTGCTGAAAAGATTTAAGGGAATGCGAAAGAACTCCCAATTGACGTCGTGTCTCGTGTGGTGGTGCAGGCAATTAATGTGGAGTGAGGCATATAATTTAAAACATGGACCGTACGTATGACAATTACGGGAAAATAGCAACGGCAGCGAACCATCCAAAAAGAGCGTTTCACATGCAATATTAAATATATAAAATCATTGGCCGTGTATGGTTACCGTGTTGCAAACAATTTATAACGAAAATAGCCCGCGTATGGTCACTGTGTTGCAAATAATTTATGCAGCAACAGTGTCAAATAGAAACAATTGTTCTAACGACGCGGTGGTTACGGTCGCAGGTGCAGTCACCATTTGTGACTATCATTGTAAAAAAAATACCCATGGACACCAAATAATGGAAGAAAAACAACAGTCAACGGATGCTCAGTGTTTGCCATGGATGGAGTCATGCCAGTTGCGCTCTGCATTTGTAATCAACTCTCCCCTGCACTGGTTGTGTGTCCCTAACAGCAAGATCATTGCCACCTTCATTCTAACGGCCTTTTCTTCGAGCTGCAGTTATATGTCATAAAGTCCAACATTAACATTATGGAGTACATGAAACGAAATATGGACATGGCACATATCAAATGCAACAAAAATTTAAGAAATTCGAATAACATTTGCAATTCTTACCACTCCATACAAAAGACTGACAAAAGACTCCTCCATTTGCATCCATTCAAGGACCCATAATGTTGATTTCTCACTACAGTTAACAAATACACATTTTTTGTGTTTAATTATTTGTCAACAATAACAGTAATTTGTAGTCATTGTGTAATGTATTTAAAAGTCACCTGGATCCACAATTTGGGATTCCTCTAGCTTCAATAATATCCCAACAATCCATTCCATCAAAGCCAATAACGAATTCTTGTGTTGGAAACACAATTTCCAGAACACTAAGCATCACATTCGCCTGTTTATATCATTATTTTTTAGTCAATGATTATATAACAATATGTCATGGATCTGACCAAAAAAAATTTAAAAATATATAAACAAACCATGATTTTAATGGTATCTTTGCGTTGATATGCAGCTTGACTTGTGAGGTCACAATCTAGATGATAAATGTTTCTGTCATTCATGTCTATGACCATGAGATACCAATGGGCTGAATTTTGAATAATCGGAATGTAAATCTGAAAACATATAACGAAATGATAAATATAAAATAAATAAATGTTGACCCTGTAACTATTTGTAGGCAGTTATTTAAATTAATGATCATATTCGTTACTCACGAGCTTCAAGTCCGAAAATGGAGGCATCCAATCCTTTCCATAATGTTCAATCAGAGTTTCCACTGGACTTCCATTAATGACGTCCACCTGTAATGATATTGAAATGGTAGTTTTTTGAATGAGTTACAATAATTATAAAAGGTTTATTCATTTTTGTATTGTATTCAATAACCATATAAACAATGATATACCGCAAAGGCTGGTGGCATACACCAAACACTCCTGGTGCGGTACAGTTGGCTGTAAGCAACCTTCAAACACATGAATAGTATTATCTGCAATGCATTGAAAACCAAATTTAAGAACCTTGAATGTTGTCAGTACTTTGTAGCATATTTTTGCAAAATGCATAGTTTGGAATGATCCATATACCTCCTCCCTTACTGGCTTATTGGGACACAACGACTGAAAGGTTTGTCATGTGCCCAAGTTGTTTCCTACCCTATATAGAATTTCCTTCCCGCTATCACAAAAATTAAAATAAAAAACAACAAACATTTCGATTTCAGTGGAATTCCAAGTAAATAGTAGCCATTAATATATATGAACGAAAACTTATGTACAAGTATGAGTATAGTGTCAGCTACGTACCTCGGGTCCAGATTAGGGTTGAACACATACGCACAAACCTGTGTCTCCTCAAATGTAAGATTCATGTCCACAATTGGCTTGAAGCAGCAGGGCATGTCCTGTACTTGTAAAACATATTAATATTATGCAACATTATAGTTAAACAAATAGAAATGGTATTAATTGCAACACCTTAGGAATAGTGTGTGTGTATCCCCTATTGGAAGTCGTGCGACTCCTATGAAACATCCGGCTTTGGTTGTTGTTGGTCATGTTTCCAGACGAACTGCCCCTAGTTTGTTGCATTTTTTTGGCATTCAAATGTTTTGAATGTTGCTCAATTTTTGGCTTCTTTGAAGTCCGATAACTGTGTTGGGGGAAACTCAACTTCCTAGGCGCCATTAAGGTTTCTTTGGTGTTCTTGGCCTGGATTACATGCACGTCAGAAAACGATCCGAACCGAACCAAATTTTATTATGTAAGTTTTTGGCAATACGGATTAATAAATTTGTTTCACCTTTGCTGTCAGTCCAGTAACGTAGTTGCTCATGAATGGTTCCGGTGGGGAGGAGTTATCTGTGGTGTTGACCTGGTTCGGTCCTGAAAGGTTTAGTGTTCTCAGAGACGAGTAGCTGCTTTTACTTCCCTTCATTCCCATTGGCAACGGCTTGATAAATTCATCATCATCGTCGCCTGGTATGAATATTGTTTCAATATTTTTAAAACTTCCCGTCAATTTGGAGTATGCCTCGTTTTTCGTCGACTTTACTGTTGGGGTGGACACCGGCTTCTTAGGGTTTTCACACGAAAGTCTTTGATCATTGACACAAGTATTTTGGGTTCCACTCATTGCTACATCGTCCATAGCATCTTTCGTTGACTCATGTTGGTCTTGCCTGACGAAGTTGCAGATGGCCTTCAACATTGTGTGGTTAGTGTTTTCTATTGCATCCAGTCTTGTTCTGTTCTGGTTGTCCATGTTTTCCAGCGTTTGAGTCAAATGCTTCATGCGAAAGTTCAAATATGTGTAAATCCTCGTAAAGTAAAATTCAAACAACCATGTAGTACATATTTCGTTTAATATTTTTGTCATTAATGACAATTCATATGAAAAGATGAATCTGGTGTTAGAGTGAAGGACAATGATATACCTTTATTGCATCGACGACATCATCCAATGTTGCAGCAGCAGAGGTATGACGAACGCCCCCTTCATCCTTTTGGTGAGGCGATGTACCCATTTTGGTTGCGAATGGTTCCTAAGGAAGTTGAAACCAACAACAGGTGAACATGACAAGTGGCAGCATATGATGAATGTTGTGCACCTGCAAATACCAAAAACAAGCTCAAAGCAACATGGTGTACCTGCAAACAATGTTGTGTGCCAGGTTCGTCCTCCGTCCGAACCGATGTTTGCGCCTGTTTGTATGCATTCCTAGTAAGACATGCATCAGCGTTGACTAATATCAGAGAAACAACCAACAAAGGTAGTACAACGACTTAAGTATTTGTAATATTTAACGGCGACACTCACCGCCTTTCATGTCTTTCTAGGCCGTCGCAGTCCATGATTATCAAGTTGGGAAGGTTGATGAGGGTTGCGAAAGAGAGTTTGCCGGGAAGTGGTTGTCATAGACTGATACTGTAACAGGTAACCCCAGGACGGTGGCTAGAATGATTTTGCAAAGGCACCAAATTGCTAAAGTATTGTCAAATTGACGATAATAACTATATATATATATATATAATACAATATATATAATATTTTGACTGAAAGATGAAGGAAGTGGTTAGTAAAACGATGTGTGTGCGTGAGGGTTACAGTTGAAGGGGAAAAAGCCAATGTGATCGAAATCCAATTACCTCTAGCTTCCACTGGTTTGACTGATTTGACGGACACTCATATCAGCCTTTTCGTTTTTGAAAAAGCAAATTTTTTTAAAAATATTGTTTCTTATTATTTGCTCATTGGCTAATACAGAGAAATTGCGTTTCCGTTCAATATGATTTTTTGTAAATATACTTATAGTTATGTATTACATTAACAAGGAAATTTAATACATTGTTAACATATTGTAATGATATTTAAAATAAGTTCACTAAATTTATTCTACATATATTATTGTAATATTTAAAATTGTTAGTAATGCACATTGTACTAGTCAATATTGTTAACACATTTATGGCAAAAAGAAAAAATGAGTTTATCATAAATATCATATTTTATTAGTGTATTGGTTTTTAATTTCAATTGACAACATTAAATTTGAAAGCAATTTTGACATAATAAGAAATGAGTCAAACAGTATAGTGATGCAAATATAAATAATAACAATTAATTAAAATAATAAAAAATTAAATGAAATTTATAAATAATAACAAAGAATTAAAATAAAAACAAATATAAATGAAATACATAAATAATAAAAAATAACTAAAACAATATCATGATGGAAATATAAATAATAACATATAATTAAGTAAACATAAAGGCCATCATATAAATAATAAAAACATATAATGAATCCAATATAAATAATAAAATGTAATTAATGAAATATTATTTATGTTGTAAATATAATTTTTAAAATTATTTACTAGTCATGAATGCAAACCTCTATGAACGGGTAGAATGTTCGTTATGTTGACATTTGAGATAAGTACGTAAACATAATTATTATATGCCAAAAAGTGAAAATAGAAAAATTATTTCAATTAAATATTGGTTAGGTCTCTTTTGAAACAGATGTATATTAATTTATTGTGACATTAAAATATTTTGAGGAAAAAAATACCTGATATATTCATTGTAGTGACGACAATGTCTAGGGTGCGAAAGTTAAACAACTTTCGCATCGTGCGAAAGTTTTGCATTTTGAAAAATAATCAACGTGAACTGTCCGATTAGAGAAAAGCAAATCTAACGGTCCTTATTTTTTCCTTGCTACCGGTAGGAAATGAATGTCTCGACTTGTGTGTTTACTGTCCCCCACGCGCGATTGAAGTTGTAGACAATCCCTCGTCTACTTTTCTTCTCAACTTTTTTTGTTATTGCTGTGTGCCTTGTCTCTCTGTCAAAATTATATTTCCTATGTCTCTCTTCTTCGCATTCTTGTAACTCAACCCCACCGTGTGTTCTCTCTCTTTCTCTCTCTTCTGTGATTCACACCCTTCACTGAAACTGAATCACAAAAGAGAGAGAAAGAGAGAGTGGGGCAGTAATGTTCTCTCTCTTTCTCTCTCTTTCGCGTTAGTTTTCTTTCTTTCAATGTTGAACCAGTAATGTTATTTTGAAGGCTTCAATGACTTTAATATTGAATTTTTGGATTTCATTTAGTTTGGTTGTTATATTGAATTTTATTTGTAGTTGTTTCGAATATTTTAAGAAAGTTACACAATAAAGGCAGAACAGTGGGGCAGGCCGCAAAATTAAACATCACGAAATATAGATTTGAATCTAGTGACGGCTTTAATAAACAGTTAACAAAGTTTGCATAATAGTTTACTACAAAATTGAGTTTAAAACTTAATTAATAACTTTCTTCAGTTCGTTGCCTTATTACAATCCATATTCCATGGTGACTCAATCATAAAAAACGATAGACAACCTCCATTCCAAATTTTATGCTTGTGGAGCAACATGTTAATACTATCAAAATGTAATCTTAAACCTAACTTTAAGAATTGATGAAATTATTATACGTCCTATTATAGTTTATTTTAACTACTTTGCAACTGTACCTATATTACTATTGAGATTCATTTCACTTAAGAAAGGGTAATTAATTTTAACTACTTTACAGGTTTTTTGGTGATACTAGAGAAGTCACATTCATGTCCTTCAAAATATATTGTATTGTGCATGAAAAGTGTGATAAGGCAATTTCACATGAATTAACTTGTGCATGAGTTGCGTTACACATATAACAGGGTCAAAATATGGTATTAATGTAACAGTATACATCTCATCATATTAACTGGCTGAGTTGAAATTATTAATGTATTAAAAAATAATAATGTTGATAACGATAATTAATTACATAATAAAACCTAAGATTGTGTAACTAAAATATTTGTGTTTGAATTATATCATAAAACATAACTGTAATAAAAAACTTTTAATTTTACATCGTCCTTGTACACGATGTCTAGGGTGCGAAAGTAAAGACATTCATTTTTTTGTATATGTTCTAAATTTTTTTGGATCAAAATAAAGTTAGTGCAATGTATATTTTAACATCAAAATCATTTCAATGTATACTTTAATATTACAATTGAAGTTATTTGTATGGAATTGTTAAAATTTTTTGTATGTTGACGTGTTGGAGACTTTTGTATCATAAATTTATATATACATTACAAACAATGTCTCTAAATTACACGGTTAATTATTTGTAATTAGATGTGTGAATCACTTTTGTAAGTTTATCATGTCTTTAAAATGAAATGGTTCATATTTTTTGTAATTTTTTTTTGTATATGTAAATATTTATATGAATGTTAGTAAAATTTACAGAAGTACATTGAATATCTAACAACAAAATGTGAGTAAGTCAACAGTTGACAAATATGGATGAAAAACTTCGAGTAATAGAAAATCTTAAATCCTTTTTTGAAGGGATACTTTCTTATCAACAATTGTAAGGCGTAAGTCATCGGTGAAAATCCGATAAGGGGCTTTTTACTTTTTTTTCCGCAAATAAAGCAGTCGTATTTCTATTCATTGGAATAATCGAAATATTGTGGATATTTGGAACAACTTTCTATTTGTAATAAAAAATGAAGTAATCATAGAATTTCATTAGAATATACTAAAGTAAGAAATTAAAAAAAAATGTGTCTTATTTTTAAAAAGGAAAAGATAAACAAAAAGTAAGTGGACCTAACCCATTGAATTATAGCTATATTTACTATTCTGATATTCAAATTGGATAAAGATGAAATTTGAACAATGATTTTTTAATTTTCTTTTTAATACTTTTTTGGTTTAGACTCCCTTAGAATCTGTCGATATTTTAAATTAAATCTTGTTGTTCCTATAAAAAAATCGCTGAACCCTTTCTTTACTCATAAGGACATAGCGAATTTTTTTATAGGACCTTCACAGGAACAAGAACATTTAATTACAAATATCAAGATCAATTACTATTACAATATATCATAAATATATATATTTTAAAATTTTAAATTATGTCATCATTAAAGTAATAATAAGTATTTTTTATGAATTCATAAGTAACAAATATTTACAATATACAATTTGTATTTGAATTAAAAAAAAATTTCAACCAAACATTTCTTTACAATCTATTTTTAATTGATTACCCTAAACTGCAATTGAGAATCATTTTCAGTTTATATTAATTTTCAGTGTATAATTAAAAGTAATACAAAAGTAACCAGTGGTAACCAATACATTAAGGACATTGAAAATAAAAAACAAACGATGTGTTTGTACGTCCGTTTTTCACTGATGGATGAGGATGGATGAGGATAAGAAGCTCCCAACCGTCGATCGTTGCATGTGAAACTCGGAACCGTTGATGCTCCATCAATATTTTATGGTATAATACCCTTATATCATGTCCGACAGATTTGGCGAAATCTTTTCCTCCCGTTTCGTCCCCTTGCATTAATTGCCACAAGCATTGAAAACCCTAGGAGCACGCGTCTGTAATTAATACTCCACTTGAAGATGGCCGAAACAACATGGCTTCTCAGATTCCAAAACATCAAATGATGAGTTCCAAGTGGCGCCTCTTCACTTGCGTCTATGTTGCTCCATTTCGGAATGGGAATGCAGTCACGTCAACGTGACACGTACGCACGCTATTGGAAAACGCCATTAATGCTTCATAATCATCACTCTCGCTCAGTCACTCAAACAACGGCACGTGAAAGACTAAGCACGTCACGCATATTACTTTTCAAAAAGACATTTTTCTTACGCCTAAAACCCTTATTATTGAATGGAAATACAAAAAAAAAACGAGTGACCAACAACCTAAAACACACCATTGGTGAATGAATACACTTTTTTCCTTCAGTAGGGTGTACAAAGAAGAAAATAGCCCGTGTCCCAATGTCTTACTGATGCAAGTCGCTGATGGCTCATTCCTTCATTTTGTATGGTAGTCGGGTGACCCTACGGTGACCCAATGGTGACCCGTACGTTTAGCTTAGTAAGGGCATTTATTGCGACGTTCAAGTGATTAATCGGTTTTTGAAATTTCCTTCTATGTGCATTTTGCCTTTTCAATGTTTCCCCCTCTCCATGTGCATCGTGTGCCCAAGTTCAGGTCTCAGGCATTTCATATTGTTCCTCATTACATGTTGTTGCTGGTCACATTGACAATGATTTGAGGACCTCCATACCGGGTCGATGATTACTCTATGTCTCATGTGTTGCTTTATTATGTTTTGTCTATGTCTAATGTGTTGCTTATTTGCTGCCTCCGTCTTCATTTTCTGCAACTTGTTTTGGCTGCTGATAGTGCTTTGCGTTTTTATCGTAGTTTCTCCGGCCCTAAAATGTATCCTTGCATGTGTGTTTGTCGGTTGCAATACCGTTGCAGTTCTGCAGTATTGTTTACAAATATGTATTATTCACAATTAGGGTTCACTTAGTTGTTGCTTCCTGTTTTTGTTCTGCACCTTTTCCTTTGCAACCCTTAATCAAACATTACTTTTGTGTTTATGTTGCAATTATTATTGTTGTTTTCACATTACTTTGTTTGTCGACGCATAATGTGTGTTGTTGGATGTTTTTGTGCCTCAGATAACCTTTGACCTTTGGTCTCTTTTAAGTACTGTTGCCCAGAAGTAGAACCCACCCTTAACATATGACGACGACCGATGCCCCGTCCGCGTCCACTCCCGTAAGTCCTTCGATCATTTCAAACACACCATTTCGGTCAAACTTGCTAATTACGTGGCATTTTCGATTTCAGTCACCTCGCAGTTTGTCACGGTGCACACCCGTATACTCCTTTCAGGCAGTATTCCATGTTGATAGGGTAAGTATGTGAAACATTGACTCAAAACAACAGAGCAAATTTTATCCATCTGACTAAATGATGAAACTTACGATTTTGAAATGAAATGTAGCATTGCAGAACTACATTGAGGTCCCCAGATCTTATCATAAGCAATGGGCTCCACATTACCCTGCTTATGTGAAGATAGAATACAATGGAGCGCCGCACATCATTAAGGTTAGGAAAAATGGTCAGCAATACTACTTGGCCGATGGACTGAAACAATTCAGAAGAAACTTCAACATACATGAAGGTGTATTGGTCCATTTTGTTTCACCGGACAATTATTTCTGTTTTTTTTTATTTTATGCCACCGCTGGATAGCCAATCATGTGGAAGGCCTCCCACAACCACTAGGAATTATGTGTTTACTGTCGATGTAACTGACGATATCATCTCCAAACCTACACCATTGGTCAGACCTTATGCATATCATGAACTTGTCGTACTTTATTATTACAACAGTATGAAATGTGACTTCCTTTCTTGTCCTGTAGTTGTTGCCTACCGAGGCTGTCCATTTTGTTGATGCTTCAACACCATTTATGACCGTGCAACATAGCAGTGGCGTTCGTGACATATGGACCATCTCCATGCATAATGGTGAACAACATGTTGATGACCCTTGGAACAGATTGTTAACGGACAATGACTTGATGGGTGGAGACGAGGTCATCTTCTATTACCGGCCTAACGAACATGTGTGGGAGATAATCTTCAGGAAGGAGCCGATATGGGATGAAGATGAAGACTCCACTTGAATGTTGCAGTCCATAGTCAATAGTCGAATATCTGTTGCTTATTTTATTTTGTGAACCTTTGAATGATGTTGGTTTAATTTTGTGGCTAGTCATGCTACTAACTTACCTTCGGGTACAAGACAATGTTTGGATGACTTGTTTGCTTTAATTTTGTCTATGCTTAATTAAAAAATTTATATGGTGATTGCTCATATTGTTGTAATGAGTTGCAGGTTCAAAGGTGCCAACACCGCAACAATGGCCATGTCGTAGTGTATGTAAATATAAAAATGAAGTTGAAGACATATCATTAAAATTCTTGCGATTTAAGCAACAATGGCCATCCATTTAATGAGTAGACTGTCAAAGGTTACCTTTAGTGGACAATCTTTTTATTGAACACAACGTTTTGCTATAAATTTAGAATTTATTATACATACTAAAATTAATATGACATGACATTCCCACAGGTATGACAAATGTCAAATTAATGACTATTAAGTAACACATAAATATTAAAAATTATTCGTCATCGGACGTGTACCAACCATTACTTTATTGTTTAATTTTTGACATGTATTGGAATACGAACCGTTTTCAATACCGGTGGCGCATGATGTGCACGGGTTATAAAAAGGAATTTTTGCTTAACACATTGTCTATTTTGCCTGTCATCCTGTGGAAAGAAAAAAGACCCAGAAAATTCCCTCCGCGATTCAGAATGGCTTCCGCTTCATCGTCCTCGTCCTTTGTTGTACGTTTTCACTACCTTTCCATTATCCATGCTTTGCTTATATGTCTATCTTCGTTATTGTTTCGTAACTGTTATTTAAACGTCTGACTAACAATATTCATCATCGTCTTCCCATTTTATGACTTTTGCTTTGTGTAGTGTTTCTGTTAGGTGTGTGTTATTTTGTTTTCTACATAATGTTCTTTCATTTTTATTCCGATATTGTCATTTTCCTTTTGTAAACCTTGCTTTGTGTAGTGGTTCTCATTACTGCGTTATATTCCTCTACTTTGCACATTAATGTCGTTTCATTCTCTGACTTTGTCTTCCGATTTTGTGACCTGCGGTATGTAAACCATCGTTTATGTGGTGTTTCCGTTAACTGTGTCTTGTATTCTACTTTCCACATTCATGGCCTTTGAAATTCCTACGGTTGTTTTTTTCTTTTAAACTTTCCAGATTGTCTTCCATTCAATGTTATTAGTTGGTTTGTGTTTTCCTTATTTGTATCTGTTTTTACCGGAAAAATTTTCGACTTCTGACAACTTCCCTATTTATTGTCATATAGGGCCACAAGATTTTGCTGGGATGTACTAAAGTCCACCATTTTGAAGCAACATTGGATGTTCACAAAGTGAGTAATCGCATACCCTAACATTTTTGTCTTTATGTTGGTCCGAAAATGATAATAACTTGTTTTGTTGCAGAACTACATCCAAGTTCCATTAAACTACCACATCAATTGGTATCCCAAATACTCGACTTATGTGGTCCTCAATGTTAACGGCGACAACAGTTATTTTGTCAGAGTTCGAAGGTATGAAAACAAAATATATTTTGCAGATGGGATCAAAGAATTTAGAAGCGCCATGAAGCTTTATGAAAATATGGTGATCAGGTTTTCTGCCACAGACAAAAATACCACTTTCCATGTCTCCTTCTCAACTCCTACCTATAGACAACTATCGGCAACGTCACCCGCAACAACCCGACGCCATGTTTTTACCGTGGATGTTGATGAAGATATGCTGCAACAGAAAAAGCCATTGGTAGGTGCTGCCAGCCGAGGGTTAATGTAGGTGCTGCCACCGGAGGCTTTGAAATATGTCAAATATAAACGATACATGAAGGTGGAACGCAGTAGTCGGAGGCGTTGCCTGTGGAAGATTAACGTGGAAAACAGCGTCCGTACTCTTGCCGACCCATGGTACCAGTACTTGGCGGACAATGATTTCATGTCTGGAGATGAGGTGGTATTTTACTACACATTAAAGAAACATGGATGGGACGTCCTGTATAGGAAGCAACTGATATGGGATGACGACCAATCCGATTAAAGTTCATTATAATAGTTTATTTTCTGTTAATTTACATATTATATGAATGTTGTAATTTAATAGCCTTCGGCTAACAAACAATGTCTCTTTTTGGGTAAACATTATTTGCTATACGCTAATTTAACAAATTAAATTATAATCCTCACTTCCTTCACCAAATATATATCGTGTACCAGCAAAAATAATTTTTGTGGCAGGTGTTTGGGCTTGATGCGGCGACTTTGTGCCTTTTTGGTATTCCTGAACATGAGGAAATCATGTGGAATTCCCTTAAAATGGCAGGTCTGTCAGTTTATGTAAATTGGCAGTCAATGTACATGTTGGGCAGTTGATATAGTCAGATTTTTATTCATACTCTAGCATGTATTATTTATACAATTTCTCATGTCTGTTGTTTCTTGGAGAGTTTAATATCGGTGACTCTTGCTGCTCCAAAAATACTTAGAAAAATATATTATTCTATACAAAGTTCATTAGGGGAAATGGTTGTATTTCTTCCTTTGAAATAGCTTTTTATAATGGTAGTAGAATGTTTAAATAATTAAACTGGATTCCTCATATCAATTTAGATACTGGTGTATAATTTAAATTAGTAATTCGGCAGTTATTTTGGATGTAGCTGTTCTGTTTCTTTTGATATCTGAACCTGGTGATAATTTAAGAAATGAAATTATAATCCACACTTGCTTCACCAAATATATATCGTGTACCAGCAACCAAGTATAACGTAAACATTATTTGCTATACGCTAATTTAAGAAATTAAATTATAATCCACACTTGCTTCACCAAATATATATCGTGTACCAGCAACCAAGTATAACGTAAACATTATTTGCTGTACGCTAATTTAAGAAATTAAATTATAATCCACACTTCCTTCACCAAATATATATCGTGTACCAGCAACCAAGTATAACGTAAACATTATTTGCTATACGCTAATTTAACAAATGAAATTATAATCCACACTTCCTTCACCAAATAATAATAAACACCAGCAACCAAGTATAACGTCATCTTTCACTAAAAAAATGGATTACATAACAGCGTCCTGCGGTATCAACATTTAATGGTTGCAGAAGTTACAATCTTTGTCAATAATCCTGCAAAACAAAATCCACAAACATACAATGTTAGGCCAATTTTTTCACAAATTCACAATACTACATACAATATACAATTATGAAGTAATGCTGATAGACTAACAGGGGTGCAGCAAGTAATACATGAGAAACCCAGCAAACACACTAATAGCAAGGTGCAATTACAAAACAAAGCAAAGAGGGCAATTGCTAGACCTGTGTACCTGCGAGACTGTGTGTGAGGATACTGATTGGGCTTAAAGGACCATGTGCAGGGTAGTTGTCTTCGTGTAAGGGACAGCCATAACCAACAAGCATAGAATATTCCATTTAGATATTTCCATTTTCCATTCTTGTCTTTTCTAGTAACAAAATTACAATTCTGTTAGAAGCATAGTATAAATATCACATTGTAATAAAACCTGCAGATCAATGAAAATACAATTACCTCTAGCTTCTCCTTCTTCCTCTTCATAGGAGGTTCTGGTCCTCGAGACCAGAGTAGTCCACCCCTAACATTTGCAAACATGAACTCATTACCGATCAAATTCTGCAACATAACAAAAATATCTTTACGGACCTACACGGCTACTACCAGCAACAAATGACTGTGTCTGCGGCTTCTGCATTTTGTCCAACATTAACAAAATACAAATTGTAATCATTACCTGCATAACATAAAAATTCAAAAGCAAATTGTGGCAAACAACAGGTTCATTACCACTTCAAAGTAATTTTCATGTGTAGCTTGCAACATACTATTAGTTTGTTCGGTGGATGACATACAACCATTTACATTTCGAGGACGGTTGGTGCAAGAACGCTTGTTGTGGCCAATTCCACCACATTGCCGACACTTTTGGATTCTCCTTTGTCTGCCACTTTCATCCATTCCGACCTGTCCGCATCCTTTACTTCGAACCACAACAGGGTCTAAAATACCTGCAAAATCATCATCTTGTTGGTGCGTCTGATTATCATCAACACAATGTTCGCTGTTTTGCTTCGACTTCAGCCTTGTAGCCTCATTGGATAGGAAATGCAACATTTTGTCATACTCCTCTTCATCACGGTATGCGGCTGCACAAACTTCTCTAGAAACTTCAACCAAAGTGGCATACCTGGCCATCAATTGCGAATCCCAATACATTGCGGAATCCGAATATTTGTCTTTAATCTGTTCGGTGGCAAGTTTGGACCACCTATTCAAAACCAAACTACTTGGCAACTCCATAAAATTTAAAGAAACCAACACGGCCAATATGTGATCACATGGAAGACCAATGGATTGCATTCTCATACAAGTACATGTAAACTCAACCGTTGATGGGCAATACGACACACGCCAAACACTTCCACTACAATACTTGACAACTGTGAAAATTGAAAACGTGGCCATCTCTTTGCAATCAACGACTCTTAGCTTAATAGTCCTACATAGATAAGACTGAAAAAGTTGAAACATCTCCTTTGTAAACAATTCATCACCAGACCGCTCAAGAGATCGAAGATTTGTTTGCAAAACTTCTTTCCCGTATGTTGACGAATAATCTGCCACAACCGCTCTATATCGAAAATATGTCAGGCACCTTTGAAATTGTTCTACAAAATCGGTTAAATTGGTGCGTGAATGAACATATTTTGCAACATGTGCATGGAAAGCCTCACAACGAGATGTTGTCCGTATGCCCGCAAAAAAACGACCCCTCAAATGGGCACTAGACCACTTCATCCGTCTTTCATAAAGTTCAGCAATCCAACTATTGTCTTCCAATTCAAACGTAGCAACCATCTCTTTCCATTTTTCTTCGAATTCCACCACTTCAAAATGACCAAGCATTAGTTTCTTCAACCATTTCAAAACATGTTTGTCTCGGACATGGCTCAATGCATTACGCAATAAGTGCCACGCACACAATTTGTGAGAAACACCTGGCATGACTCTTGTTATAGCATTCCTCATAGCCAGATCTCCATTAGTTATTATTGAACAGGGAGCTTTTCCTTTCATTGCTACCAACAACTGTTCTAACAACCAAACATATGTTTCTTCCGTCTCATCAGTCACAATAGCAGCAGCAAAAACTATTGTCTGATTATGGTGGTTCACACCAGAGAAAACAACAAAAGGGCACAAATACTTATTTTTCTTGTAAGTGGCATCAAATGCCAGAACGTCACGAAATACCTGATAAAGCAATTGGCTCTCAGTATCAGACCAAAACAACCGTTGTAGTCTTGACTCTTCATCCGAGGTGCATGAAACATACATCATTGGCTCTTTCTTGCGTAAATCATATAAATACTTCAATGCACCCCTTGCATCTAAACTATGTTGCCTCCTCATGCGCCCTTCTTCATTGTAAATATCTTTCCTGATAAACCCCACCTTCTCATATCCACCACATTGATTGGCAAATGCTGCGTACATGTGCGGAGGTCTAATGCCAACTTTCCTATAATTTTCAACTTGTATAATATCAGATGCCGACATCTTCCTATGTCCTGCCAACAAGCACGACAATTTTAGGTCCAATAATACATGGTTGTGCTCAAAATTCCAACATGTCACATACCATCGATCTGTCGAAAAATGCACATGAACACGAAACATTGCTTCACAACCACACCTGCTTTCTTTTTTTTTCTTTTCGTATCCTTGTATCGGAGGTTGTAACTTTCCTATAACCAGCACATGAACAAACAAATGTTTGTTGCAGTGTTTCCATAAATGAGTTTCTAACAATGTGACTCTTCCTTACGGAAAAACCACTCATTTTAGCATACCAACAATAAAATTGATACGCTAACTCCAAATCACCAAAATCCAACCTGCGGACAACTTCATCGGTAATTTCTTTCATGTCAAACTGTCTAATATCTACCATGCTATCAATACTTATACATTCTTCTTTCGACAAACCTGGAATCCAAAATTCATCATAATCTCCATCATCCTCATTCTGTAACTCCGAATCCACCTCCTCCTCACCTTGTACTCCGACATCATCTTGGTAGTTGTCATCATTTTCATAATCTCCATCATCATTGGCACCATCACCATTAACAAAGCTACGAAAATTATCAGTAGTTTCCAACTCTGACATTATAGCATCCAAATCCTACACCCCAACACATTTTAAAATATATCAAATACATACATCAACAACTACTGCAAACTACCACATCTACTGCAATGCTACTGGTCATACAAAAACAACGCATGTTCAAAACTGCAACACTTAACAACACCACATCACAACATTCAGGCAACACAATTTGCAAAACAAACATGAATGAAAATACCATAATAAAAACCACTTCAATATAAGGGACAACTGAACAGAACAAATACCGTAATAACAAAAACCGGCCCGGAAGGTACAACGTTATTCACCTACGACGATAGCTACAACGTTAACTGCAGATCTGCCCCGGACGGAAGCTTGATGGACCTCGCCCTTCTTTAGTCCTCTGTTCCAATAGTGCTGAACGCTGGCCTACCATGGTTTTACCACGACAAAGACAATGCTCTACTGCTCTACTCAATAGTACTCAATGAAAACAACATCTGACTCAAACCCAACCCTAGAATTGAGCTCTGATTCGAAATGATGAGCACCCAACTGCTTTGCTTCAAAAATCAAATCTTCCACGATGGAATTAGCGCACGGAGAAGACAAACCCACCCGTCGTTCTCCAAAAGGGGCTGATTGTTTCCTTTGCTTTTGAAAAAACCTTTTGAGGAAAGTAGAAAAGTAGTCCAGGGAAGCTTTGGTCTTCAATCGCGCGTGGGGGGGGGGGGGAACCAGACGGAGAAAACGAGGCATCCATTTACTACCGGTAGCAAGGAAAAAATAAGGACCGTTAGATTTTCTTTTCGCTAATCGGACGGTTCACGTTGACTACATTGCATTTAACTTTGAAAAAGCGAAACTTTCGCACGGTGCGAAAGTTGTTTAACTTTCGCACCCTAGACATCGTCTGTAGACAAACATAGCCTCAGAATTTGAAAAAACAATCAACATCTAAGAAGAAGATTCAAACATAGTTACAATCACTTTTATCATGGTTAAGAAATTAAGAGGTTTGATTACTTTCACACATTTAAAATCTTTAACAAAATTTATATTCTACACTTTATATATCTTACTACTCTATCTCTTTTCTTTTCTTTATATATATATATATATATATATATATATATATATATATATATATATATAATTCAGCCAAAAAAATATAGATAACTAAATAAATGGATGATCAAATTGTACTTAATATTTACATTGAACAATTCTCATATGCATTTCACTATGGAATTGAAATTATTTTTCTAAATTTAATTTTTATATTAAGATATATATAATCTTTAAATAACATTTAAATAAAAATTGATCCATAATTTCCTCTCTCTTTATTTTTATGTTAGCATGTTTATTTAATTTGATATTTATTTCTTTATTTGAGATGTTTCTTTACTATCTTAAGTATTTTTTTCAATTCAACTTATTTAATAAATAAATAATTTTAATTCAATTAAGTCTATATCATACTTTCTGCTTACAATAATTTTTTTATATTTTATTTACTGTAATAATTTTAATTTACTAACAATTATATTTTAATAATAATTTTTCAGATGAATATTCAATCAACTCAATTTCAAGTACAAGGATTTATATCAATCTAAACAATCTTGATTTTGCAAAGTTCAAGATAGAGTAAACTGAACTTCCTTTTTTTATTTTTTTATTATACACATTTTGTAACATTCAACAAACAAAATTGTTAGTTTATTCAAATTCTTTGATTGATGTAGCTAAAAAATTATAAATTTTATTTTAAATATCTACTTTGTGGAAAAAATGGAGCAACATCAAATAAAAGAATTATCTCCTCCAAGTTCTGCCAACATTGATCTTGACAAGAGAATATCAAAAAATAGAAAATCTTTGCAAGATATAATGTCCATGAGATGGATATCAGAATCAGTATGCTAACCTACCATGACCTTCATATTCATAATATTCAATAATACTTTATTTTTTCTTAGTTTTAACATATATAAAATAATAGGATAATGTGTTCACAATTCATGCAACAATCAATGAAATCAACGGTTCGGTTGGAATTATGTTGCATGTGAGAGGTGCCAAAAGAAAGTTACAAAAGAGGGAAATCAATACATTTTTAGAGAATGCAAACAACTATCCAAAGGCCCAACAACAAGGTTTAATGTTTTGTATATAATGAATTATATAACAATTAAATAAATATAAAAAATTTTAAAATATTTTTTAGGTTCAAGATACAATTGAAAGTCTCTAATGATGCCAGTGTAGCAACATTCAAATTGTTTGATCGAGATGCGCAACAAATTCTAAGCACAACAACATTTGAACTCCTTCACACAAAAAATGCGAATAAGGCTGACATACCCCAATATTGTATACCCTTTGCAAATGCACTTTCATCCACTAATTAATATTTTTATTAAAAAAACAACCAACTTCACTATAAAAAATATCATTAGATGAGTTAGGTGAAGAACTAATTATAAGTTAAAGCCCAAATCTACAAGCATCCAACAAGTTAAAAGGTGCATCTTCATCATCCAATGAAGAAGTTTACCAAATATCACAAAGTCCATTAAGAAAAAATGTGAATAAACAAATTGTCACAAGTCAAAGTCCAAAGCTACAACTATCCAAGAAATCAAAAGATGTATCTTCATCATCAAAAGAAGAAAGTCTATTAAAGAAAAGTGTGAAAAAACAATCTGTCATAAGTAAAAGCTCAAAGCTACAAGCATCCAAGAAGTCAAAAGATGCATCTTCATCATCAAATGAAGTTTATTCAATCTCTGAAAGTCCATTAAGGAGAAAGGCAAATAAACAAATTGTTCAAACATCCTCTAGTCAAGAGTCAATCTTACTTCAAAGTTTAAAAAGGAGCACACCAAAGAAAACAAAATTCAACAATAGGTCACCGAAAAAAGGAAATAAATACAAAAGGTCTATTTAAATGAATAATTTTTGGTGTTTTATTCGCATCATTTTTATGTTCTTTACCATTATGGTTGACTTTTTCTTTCATTAAATATATTTCTTTGACTGCTCTATTATGTCAATTTCACTTTATTCTGATATTGCTCTTATAAAATTTATACATAGCGCTTACTTTTGTCTTCAAGTTAATCGACTTTAGTTGAGTGGTCAACCTCCAATTTTAGAATATTCTCTTATAATATATTGATAAATAAAAAATATCTTAATTTAAAATTTAATTTATCAAACAAATAATTTATTTAAATATTTCTTTAATTATTTATAAATCCACACAATGCACTCTATGTTTAGTAGAAAGGTAGAAGCTTTCTTCCTTTTTGTGCAATGGACGGAACCTTAAGTTAAAATGTCTGATCACAAGTTCATGCTCAGGATGAGCAATACGTGGTTTCGTCTAGTATTGCAGCAATAGCAACATTGTTCCTGTACAACATTCTTTTTCTCTTTTCCTTGGCTTCTTTTTCTCCTTCTATTAAATAGCTTAGGAGCAACAACAATTGCAGTCTCCTTATTTAGCTCTTTCTCCTTGATGGCTTTCACCGAAGTTAATGGAATAAGACGTTGAATGATTCCAAGGTATTCCTTCCACTTTATAGGTTCTCGAACAACATTGGGATGATTTTTTTTTTCAAATTTGAGTTAAGGGAATGAGATGTTCAATGACTCCAAGGTTTTGATCCTCTTTGGTTGTTGCACCACTTGAGCTAATGGAGCTTTAGGTTCATCAGATTCAGTAGTGGCTTCCACTTCGTCCACTCTTTTCCTCTTAAGAGGTTCTTCAGTTTCCTCATTCTAAGATAGAATTAAAGTGCAACTTCAAGGTTGTCTTTGGTTGTGGAAGCTTCAACCTAGTTTTGGATTTCTTGGACAAACGAGCCTTCTCAACAACATCAAGTTCCTTCTTCTTACTAGACGCACAAGTTTTTGGATTTGACTTTTTCTCTTTAGCTTCCAACTTTTTGATTTTTTTTATCAGAGTCAATGAACTCAAAAGTCTCTTTATCCATTACCACTAGCTTTGGCCTTCTTCTTTCTTCTCCCTTCTTTCTTGTTATTTAGATTTTTTTCTCTTTTAGGCTTTACTTTCAAATCAAAACCAAGTTGTATCTTTTTAATACTGTTGGTGCCAAAGAAAACTTATTTAACTTTAGAATTGCCTTTCAAAATGATAGCATTGCTTTCCTCTACAAGCAACCAATAAAAAACAGTTGGGTTTCATGATCTATAATTTAAAATTTTCTAAAGAAATCATGAGCCAAAACAACAATAAAATTGTTTTAAATGAACTTGTGTCCAAATTGCTAAAATGGTCTATGTCCAATGATTTTGATAGCAGAGACTATCAGCTAATGGTGAAGTAGAGGAGCAGGATAAAGGAAACTAAGAAATTAAGAGAAGATAAGCAAATTCAAATTTTGTTTCTGTGTATTTTCATTCCTTTCTCTAGATATTTATAGGCTTACACTGCTTATTGATTTCTTAACAGAAGATAGCAAATTTTGTTATAACAGAATTTGAGGGAGCACTATATCTGGCCCCTAACTAACTGCAGTGCACTAAGGTTGTCTCCACTAAACGTAATCCCTGAGGTAAGTGGGTTTGTTATGGTTCCTTGCTGGTCTGCTATTAGCTACCACCTCTGTAGTGTTGTTATTGCTATCAATACCCCCTTATGGAAGATCAACCTTGTCCTCAAGGTTGTAAGTGAGGCAGAGGTGATCCCAAAGCTCCTAAGAAGTGTCTTCTGGGGTGAGGTCATCCCATTGAACTAAAACTTGTTGGGTTGGTGGAGTGGAAGCAGTGTCTATCTTCCAATCCAAGAATTGCAAAGGACGGACAATTGGATGATTGACTGTACCTAGAGGAGGGAGAGGGGAGGTGTCAGAAGTAATGGGCCTTTGATGTGGTTTCAGGAGTGAAACATGAAAAATAGGGTGTATCTTGGAGCCAGGAGGTAGATGTAGTTGATACGCGATTGGGACGACACACGCTTCTACAAGGTAAGGCCCGTTGTACCTCTTTGAGAGTTTGAAGTAAGAAGGCTACATAGAGGTCTGGTGATAAGGCCAGAGTTTAACGTACACCCAGTCACCGACGTCTAATTGGACATCCCAATGGTGAGCATCAGCTTGAGTCTTCATCGCATTCTGAGATTTAAGCAGCCTGCGCTGGAGAGTCGAATGCATAAATGACTTTGAAGGGAGAAAATCTTGTGCCAGAATGCACGGATGTGTCATAGGACCATTCTTCCAGGGGAAGAAACTTGAACCATTGATTAGGATGATCATGAAAGAATGAGCGCAAGTATTGTTCAATGACCCTATTGAGGACTTCCGTCTGGCCATCTATTTATGGGTGGTACGCCGTGCTCATACAGAGTTTGGTTCCACTCAAGCGGAATAGGTCACGCCAAAAACTGCTGATGAAGATTGGGTCATGATCAGACACCAAGTTGCGAGGAAAACCATGTAGCTTACAGATTGTGTCCAAAAATAGGACAGCAACCTTGTGTACCGTGAAGTGCGATGGAAGAGGGCCAAGATGGGTGCCTTTGGAATATTTGTCGACAACCACCATGATCATAGTGTAACCATTAGATATGGGCAACCCAGTGGTGAAATCTAGGGTTAAATCTTCCCAAATAGCGGATGGAATTGGAAATGGGTGTAGCAGACCCACCGGTTTCTTAGCCTTGTATTTCATCTGTTGACAGGTGGAGCATTGGGCCACATAACGTGTAATATCTTGGCATATATGGGGCCAAAAGAAATTGTACCGCAGACGACAAAGTGTTTTCGCGACACCCATATGTCCTCCCAAAGGGGTTTTGTGGAATTCCTCCATGACTAGATTAATAAAGGTGTGGCCCAAAGGTAACCATATTTTCCCTTCGAAGAGTAGGAGACCATTGTTAATAGTGAAACCTAGGTGGGAAGCTGAATCCGAAAGAATCTGTTGAAACAGAGTCTGATAATCCGAATTAGTCTGTAAGGATTGTCATAATTGATCCAAGAAAAGAAAATTGGGTGTCGACAATAAAAGGAGATGGCTCGTGGACTGGTCTGGAATCTGGGATAGCGCGTCGACGATGACATTTGAAGAGCCATACTTATATTGGATAATATAATCATACCCGAGTAGCTACGATAAATAAAGTTGTTGTTTTTGCATTTGGATGACTTGCCACATGAGCTCCTTTAAGCTCCGGTAATCAGTCAAAATGATGAATGAATGCCCCAGAAGGTAGTGATGCCATTAACGAATGGAGGACGTAATAGCATGAAGCTCTCGGACGTATGTGGAGGCCCATTGAAGCCGTGGACATAATGGCTTGCTGAAGAAAGCGATTGGGTGAGAGTTTTGTAACAACACTGTGCCCATCGCCGTGCTGGAAGCATCAGATTCAATGGTGAAGGGAATGGTGAAGTCCGACATCGCCAACACCAAGGCTTGCATCATTATCAGCTTCAATTGGTCAAACGCAGTCTGAGCGGATGGTGACCAGGAGAATTGGTCTTTCCACAGGAGCATAGTTAATGGTGCTGTAATGGCTGCATAGTGGCGAATGAATTTTCGGTAAAAACTGGTTAAGCCTAGAAAACCACGCAAATCTTAGGGGGAGGATGGAGTAGGCCAATCCAGCATGGCCTGGATTTTGTTGGGGTCTGGGGCCACTCCTTGAGACGACACCATATGGCCAAGGTAATTGAGTTGTTGTTTGGCAAATATGCATTTGGAACGACGGAGGTACAATTCATTATGGGACAAGGACGAGAAAACGGCCTCCAAATGCTCCAAATGAGAGAGAAATGAAGGACTGTAAATTAGAATGTCTTCAAAAAAGACTGCGACAAATTTCCAGAGGAATGGCTGAAGAAGATCATTCATGGTGGCCTGGAATGTTGACGGAGCATTGCAAAGTCCGAAAGGCATCACTCTAAACTCATAGTGGTCGTGATGCGTTCGAAATGCAGTTTTATGGATGTCGGCTTCGTGCATGCGAATTTGATGGAAACCTTGGTTGAGGTCCAGTTTTGAGTACCAAGAACCGCGACCCAATTAATCCAGTAGCTCATCAATTGTCGACATGGGAAAATAGTCCTTAATGGTGATAGCATTGAGTGCCCGGTAGTCAACACAACAGCGCCAGCTACCATCCTTTTTCTTAACCAGTAAGACAGGGGAAGAGAATGGACTATGGCTAGGTTGGATAATGTTGGATTGGAGCATCGCGGCATTTTGGCGTTTGAGTTCATTCTTTTAAGAGTATGGGTATCTGTATGGTTTGACATTAATGGGGCTCGAATTAGGTAAAAGATGAATATGATGAGTAATATTGCGAGACGGTGGGAGTTGGTGAGGTTCGTGGAAAAGTGAAGCGAAACAGTGAAGGAGGTTGTCGAGGGAAGGGGGTGTGTGGAGGTCGTGGTGTGGTGTAGAAGATGACTGAGGGGTTATTGGGTCTGGGATGTGGGTTATCTGGTAAAGAGGAGAAATGCTATGAGTCTGGGCATACCGTTTGAGTTGTAGGGCTGAGGCTAGGCTTGGGTAAAGGGGAACATCTGCTTGTAATGTTATATTATGGCCCAAATAACTAAAGCTCATCGTGAGTGCAGAATGGTCTATGGTCACAGGACCTAAAAGTTTTAACCACTGTACCCCTAAGACGATGTTTGTGCCCCCAATAGGTAAGGGGTAAAGGTCCACAGGAAAAGTATGTCTCTGGATCGTAACGGGGATGTTAAGGCACATAGAGGTGCAATCCAGTGTGGTGCAATCACTAATCATAACGCGCATCGTGGACGTCGGGGTGGAAGGAAGGTGGAGGAGGTTAGCCAAGCGGGATTGGAGGAAGTTGTGAGTGATAGTGCCGTAGATGCGAAACGTCTCCGGCAAGGGCATTTCTGATAGGGCACTAAAGCTGATTTGGGGCACACAAGGCAAGTCGAGTTGATGGTGGTCCAGATCAGGAGTGGAAATGGGAGCTGGAGGAATCAAGGAGGATTCATCGTCTTCGTCATTTGTGATGAGTAAGTGAAGACAAGGGCGACATCTGTGGTCGAGAACCCATTTCTCATCACAATGATAGCACAGGCCCTTGTCTCATCGAGTGGCCAACTCTTCCGTCGAAAGGCGTTTAATCGAGGGTTTCGGGTTTGGAGGGAAGGTAGTGGCAGGGATAGGAGAAGAAGGGTTGGGCCGATAATGGCAGCGACGGTAGTTGAGTTTCTCCTCGTGCAACTTTGTGAGAGCTACGGCCTACAGAAGGGATAGGGGTTGAAACGCCTGCACTTCGCGGTGGAGTTCGGGGTAGATCAGAGATGAAACAACTCAGCAAGGAGGGTGGAGCTAGGCTAGCTATGCGGTTTGCGAGGCGTTTGAACTCGGTGAGATACTCATTCACTGAGTTGTGCTGTTGGAGCTTGAATAAAGCGCACTAAGGCTGTCTCCACTAAACATAATCCCTGAGGTAAGTGGGTTTGTTATGGTTCCTTGCTGGTTTGCCATTAGCTACCACCTTTGTAGTGCTGTTATTGCTATCAGATTTCATAAAATACATAGTGTCCAACAGGCTAACAAAATATTGTGTTCGATGCTTTGCAAAAAACCCAATGTTCAATGTGTTGTTTCTATCCAACACTTAACAAGAAACTTACACTCTAATTTATATATTTTATTAAGTTTTTCATCCAAAGCAATATCACAGGATGAGATTTGTGTTTTTGGATGCTAAGGTTTCCTTGCTCTTATATTTCTTTATGCATTTAATATTTCCTCAACTTTTTGTATTGTCTCTAACATTTGAATTTCAATAATTTAATAAAAAGCAAAAAAAGAATTGAGTCTAAGTACCACTCCTGATCAAAGACAAGAGTAGTGAAGGCAAGGATTTTCATAAAAGAAAAAATGGTCAGAAAAAGGACAGTTGTGTCTTTTTATTAAAAAAAGGACAGTACCTTTCAAGAAACATGTCTCTTTCTCCTTTCCAATTGTAGACATGTTAAAAGTAGAAAAGTGTCAAGCTCTCCTTACATTCAATAAAGATTGATAATGGGAAATTTTCAAGGTCTCATTTCCCAATGAAAATATTATTCTGAGTGCCTATATAAAGACTAGGAGAGAAGACCTTAAAAGAAGGATTCATTAACAAAAATATTCAAAGCATATGTGGACAAGACATTCTGATACTATAAGCGCTCTAAAATGTCCATCCTATGCGTTGCACAGTTTTTATAATTGTGTGCTAAACTTCTATATCCTCACTTTGTGAGTAGATTCTTGTAATCTTCAAACATGTTGTTTCTGTAAGTGAGAAGTGGATTAGTTTGAAACAATACCTGAGTTTTCAATCTCAAGGAAAGATTATTTTTTGTAAAGTCAAAAGTGGATTAGAAAATATTTGGTGTAGCAATAAGTGACATAGAAAATACTCGTCTACAACCTCGATTTGGTAAGTATAACCCTTCTAAGGTTGAAAGAGAAGTTAAGATAGTTTGAAACAACTCTCAAGTTTTCAATCTCAATGAGAAATTATTTGTTGTAAAGTCAAAAGTGGACTAGATAATATTTGGTGTAGCCATAAGTGGCATAAAAAATACTCGTCCACAACCTCAATTTGATAAGTATAACCCTTCTAAGGTTGAAGGAAAAGTTGACATAGCTCATTTTGAGTGAATAGTATACAACTTGTGTTCTTGTGTTTACACTTTTTTTTCTTTTCTCACATTTTCCTAGATGAAAAGCTTTTCAGACTTGTTTTAAAAGTTTGTGTTTTGCAAAAAAATTGCAAAAAGTTTTCAAAGTTCATATACTCACTATTCAATTCATCTTCTAGTGTGTTTCTTTTATTTCAATTTCTACATCACAAGCACAACACAAAACAATATTTTCAATTAAATTTCAATTTGAGGAAGTCAAAAACAAATTTGTGAAATAATATTGTTGAAAATCCAATTCACCTTCCTCTTATATTGATAGTCATGCTTTTTCTAACATAAGCATATTTGAGTAAAAAGTATTTTACATACCTAAGCTTCCCTAGCACAATACCAATTCTGGTGGTTCTTTTATGTCCAATTTCCTCAGGAGATATTGTTTCATATGTACCTTTATGTTTAAGCATTCCATCCTACAAAGTAGAAAATAAAATAATAAAAAATTGGATAAAATATAAAGGAGAAGTTTCATATAGTCTTAGAGCTAACTTCACTAGACAAATAACACCCGTGAAAGAAAGAAAGAAATGAAAAACTTAAATTGTATTCTTGCAAAGAACTTTAATTATATAAAAGGAATCAAAATAAAATTATAATAGACATTTGATTTTGAGTTTTACAAGGGTTGTGTAAATGAAGATTAAAAGGTTTTAATCATATATTAGATTGTTACTATAAATTATAAATCTTGCACTGTTGAATGTTTAATATAATAGAAAATTCAACATATGTATTTATTTAAAACAAGCTAAGAATTTTAAAGACATTAAAATTTGTAAATGACAAGCAATTCACGAATCCAAAAAACTATAAGTAATAGAAAATGAATATTGAAATATTTAATATATATATATATATATATATATATATATATATATAGAGAGAGAGAGAGAGAGAGAGAGAGAGAGAGAGAGAGAGAAGTGTTGTTTTGTGTTCTAAATGACAATCTTAATCAACGTAAGAACAAAATATACATTAAGATAATAGATTAAAAGAAAATCAAGTAAGTTTTCAAATTCTTAAATGTTATTTGTGGATATTCATTTACAATGCAAAGTTTAAAATTCCATAGATTTATGAAAAGAAAACACAAATTGTGAAACTAATTAACTTTGAAATTTGGATATCGCAATGAAGTGTTTGCTAATACTTCTTTCATGCTAGTATACTAGTATGACTAAATTACTAATTGTTAAAAACTCTAGTAAACAAGTTTTACAAAAAAAAAAATGTAGCATACTGGTAGATTAAATTGACAACATAAAAGCTAAAACCTGCATGCTTTAGGAATACAATGAGTGAAGTGTCTTAATACTATTATATAGCAACACATAGCATGTACAGGATACGACTAACCTGATGAATGCCACTTGCATGGACAAATGCATTAGCACCAACAAGAGGCTTGTGAGGTTGCAAATGCATACCAGAGTATTCTTCAACCTATTGATAGAAGTTATGAAAATTTGAAAAGAACAAAGGTAAGTAAAAAGAAGAGAGAGAAAATATAAAATACAAGAATGGATTCAAATTAAAAACCATCTTGCTTGTCTCTAATATGTGTCTTGTATTGATTCTTGTATATAGACCATTTAAGGCATGATCTCCCTTGGATGCCAAGACCATCACAACCTAGAATGAAAAAAATAACAAGGGAATGTGTGATAGAATATTAAGGAAAAGATTGATTAAATAACAATGGACACATGTAAGCACTATAAGAGTATGTTTAGCCCAAATTATTTTCTACATTTTTATATCTTAAAAAAGAGAAGTTGATCCAAACACTCGTTTTAAAAATCATGTACTTAAAAAACAAGTCACTTATTTTTTTAAAAAAATTGTCAAAATAATATAGCTTAAATAAAAGCTAATGAGAGGAGCTTAAATCCAACTTAAGTGGAGCTTTTTCTAAACATTCATTGTTTGAATCATGTCATCATATGTTTTTTTTTTTTTTTTTTTACTTTGCTTCTTTAGTTTTTTGCTTTGATTTGAAAGTTCAGTTGTTATAATTTTAAAAGCAACCTAAATGGATTGGGTGGAACACACCTATGCTAACTTCAATCTTTTCTTTTCATGGGATATTTGTAAATATAGATTATTGACCTGTAAATTTAATTCCCATTATGTATGAATTATTAACTATAAAATTATAATCTTTTTATATAATTTCATAAAATTTTATTAATTAGAATATTTTTAATATTTTTAAAGTTAAAAGTTTTAATTACTTAAATTAATATTTTATCATCTTTAAAATAATTCTATACACATAAAATAAATTTTTCTCAATATTAATTTTATTTTAAAAAATATTTTGTCTTTGATAAGATAATGATTTTTAAATAAAACTGCATTTTTTTTAAAAAAAATACCATTCAACTTTTTGTTTGAAAGGAACTTTTAATCTCAAAAATGAAAGTTCACAAACAACTTTTACTTTTTTTTAAGTTTTTATAGAAAGAGTAAATGTTAATGCAACAAGTGATATTTTTTAATAATTATAGAAAGATTAAATGATAGAAATCTATGACACATTTTTATAATAATATCAACCAACATCATAAGTAGCACTTTGATCTTATCTTATGAAAATAAAATGAATATATTTTTTTTTATCTGATCACCATCTTGACTCTTAAGAAACAAAAAAAAATAGATTATTTAAAAAATAATGGAACAATAAAATATGACAAAGCCTTAGTAAAGATGTATATGACTTATTGATATGTGCAGATGAGATGTAAATAAACATCTTTATGGAAAACTATCCTTAGTAAAGTTTTAAGTTATTATTCAAATTCCTTGTGTAATACTCTTACTTTCACTATTTATTTTTATTTGTATAAATTGAACATAAATTACATTTGATTGTAATATGTAATAGGTTTTTCATGATAGTTTTTACTATGTAAATTTAGGGATAATTTTTTAAAATATAAGCTAAAATTTCATATAAAAAAAAAAGAGTAGCTAAAAGCAAGAGAAGTGCATTAGCCATGTTAAAAACTCACATATGATTTAGCCAAATAAAACCAACAACTTAACCCCAAACAAAATGCCCCAACAACACCCAAAACACATAGGGATGGTCACTATAATTTTAAGACTTGAAGTTAGAATATTATTTTTGGATTGGTAATGGACATGCTCACTTAGGTTCTTATTTATTAATATATAACTCAGATTCTTAATAAACTAAAATGTTCATTTGTAACACTTCAAAATTTATAACCCTGTAAATTGTTACGTAAGTAATTTAATTAAGATTTATTTAATTATTTATAATAAGAATGTCTTCAGAAATTGCATGTGATTAATAAAATAATTGTGTAAAATAATGAAAAATAGAAGAAATTAGTAGTTTCTTAATAATGGTTATTTAGAAAAGTCTACAAAAATCAATTATGTGAATATGTGTGTAATTATATCTCGGTGTTTCTTGTTATGAGAATTGCATGTAGTGTGTGATTTGATTAAACGTTAAGTGTTAACTTATTTATTTGTTAGCGAAATGTCTTTAAATAATTGGTTTTCTTTAGATTAATTGTCGGTAAGTGTTTGCTAGTGAATTATTTTGCCTATGACATTTTGATGTGATTTAATTCCTTTTAAGAGACAGAATATATATATTTGATCATTAGAATTTATTTAATTACACAAATATATCTCAAGTATTAAGTTTTATAAAAAAATAATTTGATTAAATTTAATTCTTAAAGTTAGCAGAAAAATAATTTCCGTCACGAGAAAAATATATTTTTACAATGTAGAGTTACACTGTGTAAATTAATTACCCAGTGTAAACCCTTTTCACAATCATAGCAAATCTCTAGTCACCAATGGGGGAAGGGGCTGACAATTCCTTGCCACACCCTTCCTGAATCCTCTCTTTAGCCACTTCAACACTCAACCTTCACACACCACCCTCCTAACCAATCAAAATTCATGCATACCCCTCACACTCACTCTCTACTCATTTTCCCTCAACTTAGCAAACAAGTTAGGTTCTCTCTCTCTCTCACCAAAAATGCTTCAGATGACCCTCAATTGAACCAAGAGCACTCATATCCTCTTCTGAAACACACAAATTCGTTAACCATCAAGTAGGAAGGAAGAGTCACTCTAAAATCTTTGCACTAGTTTTGTGTTGTGCTTGCAAGGCATGGGAGCTTACATAATCTTAACCACCTCTTCCTCTAATTTTCATGTAGCAGTGAAATCTATGGTCAGGGGGTCTTTTTGGTGAACGCAACCCTGGAAACCATGGTGATTTGATCCTCCATTTCATTGCACACATCAAAAGTATCCTTTTTTATAGTTTTTTTGCAACTGTACTTTGACAAGCTAAGATCTTTTTCTTTGCATGCATGACTTATCTTCTTCTTTTGTTCATTTTCATGCTTTAGAAGAGCTCCAAGTACAAAGGAAACTTTTTCCATGTTTTTTTTTTATATTTTATAAAGAAAGTTTGGATTTTCGAAAATGGGCAATGATTAGGGAGAGGTTGGCTGGAAGGCTTAGTTCTCTGGACAAGTCTCGAGGTTTCAAGCCTTGAATGAAACTTACCTGTTGGTTTTTCGTGAAATTGTTTTTAACTCTAGACACAATTTTCAACACCTTTAGTGTTCAAGACCTTGAGAGATGGGGTCATTTTGAAGCCCATCTATGACATGCAAAGTGACTAACTTGTTGTGCAACGAGTGTCTGATCGTGCTCAATTTTTTGTAACTTTTAGCTTATGTGGTTGTCATCTGAACAAAAGGTTTACTTTTTATGAAAATATAGAAATAAATTCTATTTAGAAATGTAAATTTCAAAAAATATGGATTTCATCTTCATTTTCTAAAGGCCTAGTAAAACGGAGTTGAATAAGAAATGAAATATTTAGGTTTTGGGAAAAGTGTTAGAAATAAAATTTTACTAGGAGCAACATAGGGAGAATTTTTGTGTAATTTTTACCTTTCTTAAAAGAAGGTTTTTTAGTTTCACACTGTAAAAAATATAATTCTTTTTGGTTTTGGGAAGAGGTATAAATTCGCAAATCTTTGAACTATGTCCAAATTGAAGTGCTCTCTGTCTTGCTGCCTTGTTGAAATTTTTATGTGTTTTTGTAGATTTTTGCTAATGAAGTACTTTACCTTGTTGGAAAGATAAGAAATTTTCCTTTAAGGCTGTATGAAAATTTTTCAATCATAAATTTTTTTGATCAATTTTAAAGAGGCTTGAATGTTCTATGCTTTTAAAACCTAGGGTCTTTAATGCATGTTACTTGATGTATTGAATCATTAAATTTTCACTATGTGTTGATGTGTTTCCTTGTTAATTTTTTGTCTAAGGATTGTGTGCTGAATTTAATGATTTCAATGAGTTAAGACCTGTTTTTTGATTATTGAAAGGCCAAAGGAGTGTGAATTTTGAGCAACTATAACTATGGAATGTGATGTTTTAATTGGAGACCGGGAGGTGTGACATCAGGCACTGTTGCACGTGATCTTTTGTGTGTGACCTGGTTGGCTTGCAACTGGAGACGATAATGATTTGTGTGCTAAGACCTATGTGTGGTAGATACAAGGACTCGAGCACGAGTCCTGGTGTCAACTAGGACAATGTTCTAATTGGCATAGTGCATCTCGAAAGGCATGCACCAGGTGTGGATTAGAACCCCGTTCTAGTGAACATTGTGTGTCTCGAACGACGTACAATGCTTTGCGTTAGTTTGCGAGAACATGAACATAAGTACCCATGTGACTAGGATGTTTCCTTCGAGAGATTAATGCGCTTGAGAGACGTACAAGGAAATTTAGACTCTCAACGATATGTGAAGATTTTTTTCAAGAGAGTTGACTTTGGGGGACATGCAGGAAGTTGTGAGAGTTCTCTAGAAGATGATCGATTGGCGGTTTCCACTAAGAGGTGTAGATGGGATTCCTATTTTGTGATTATCTTAAGTTTGATTGATTCTCGGACTTGTTTCACCTTTCTACGATGTTTTGTACCTATGCAATTGGGCCCCATGGTAATGACAAAGTAAGCACTCGGTGAGGAGTGATAGAGGATTAAATCCTTAGAGTTAGGATGGCCTTACAGGTGGTACCTGGGTTTTGTTCACTAACTTATTGTTTCTTGGGGATATGGTGTTGAGGTTGAGGTCTCATTTTCCATAGTGCCGACTTGGCAATCCTGACAAATGCAAGACATAACTAGCTAGTGAGAGCTTGCCATCATACCATGGCATAGGGTGTACTCCTGGTAATCACTCAAAATAAAATTTTGTAACTCCAATGAGTTTTGGGAGTTTCAGTGGCAGTTGCCTAATGTGATCTATATGATTGAGTTAGTAAAAAGAGACACCTTAGGATGCATGTAAGACCTAGTGAATAACCACAATGCAGTGGTTGTTATCCTTGTGTGTTTTGACTTGACTTAGGGTTTTTGTGTTTTGGCTAATGAAGCAAAATGACTCACCCCTTATGTTTTTATTTTAGGATCATACTACGGGTAAAGAGATGACACTATCTCGAGGATAAGTGCACTTGGAGGTGATGGATACACGATGTGATCAGAGGCGTAGATCACATCCTTGGGTATACTGGTTAATTATGCTCAAACACCTACTGACTTATGCTTGGGTGTAGTTTCCAAATTGGCTTGGGTGTTAGAGATTATTGCTCTAAGTCCAAGACCTTTATCTCTCAATGTATTTGTTATGGGTAGGCCTAGGCTTCAGACTTTTATTTCTATATTCAACCATCAGATTCCATTATATGCGCCTTGACTCACTCATGCCCTTGGATGTATTTAACACTTTCAAAACTCGGTATGCTTGTGTATTTATGCACTCTTTACATGTATTTCAGCAGTTTTAAGTTATTTAATTTCTCTTTCCTTTCATCTAAAAAGGTTGTTGATTGACAATGATCTTAGGCTCTTAGATAAAGGTGAAGTTGTGAGGAGTTTTATAATGTTATCCTTATATTTGTATTTTCTTCTGATAGCCATAAAACCATTAATGATAGTGTTTAATATTTGAAACATTTTATCATTAGTTTCTATGTATTTCATTTTCAATATATTGTATTCATCCACCAACATATACAATCTTCATTTTTTGAACTTAGTTCAATCACAAGTGAAAGTCAAGGTGACTTATATTTCCTTTGCAACCATACATGAATATGTTGTAGTTTTGAGTATTGCAAAAGACAAAGTCCCATGTTGCTTGGGATAGCTTTGGCTCAAGTGTTTATATACCATTTTGTGATATGGACTTTCAAAGTGGCTACCAGGAGATGGAAGTCTCATGCACATGAGCATGAGTTGTGTGGGTTTGTCATAGTGCAAATCCACTAATTTTACCCTCCCCCTTGCGAGTGCAATCCTTTTACGTTTTATTCAATTAAATTATTTTGAGATTTATTTTGAATTCAAAAAGCACGCCTATCCAAAAGTCCCAATTTTAATGAGACAGTTTTTTTATTTGATCCAATTACGAAAATCATGGGATTTTCCTTCTTTCTACCTCAATCATTTGATTGTTTAATTAATTAGTATCAATTATCATTAACTATTTTAATTATCATCTTTATTATTATTAATTACTCAAACAGTCATGTGGTCCCCTCCAACCCAATAAATATGAGTCTCTTTGACTCTATTTTTTCACATCAAGAATTATCTCACCTCGTTTCTCTTCTCTAGTTTGCTTTCTCTGTTCCTAGGTTTAAGTTTTAGCCCTTGCTAGTTTTGGAGCCTCATAATGTATAAGAAGTTCCTGTTGTGTCATAAGGGACTTGCACGGGATACCGCAGATAAATCTTTTAGGGGCATTGCCAAAACACACCTCATGAAGAAATCATTTGTGATAAAAAAAAAAAAACCAACTTAGAGAGAATACAATGACATTTTTGTAAATAAATGTAACAACTTTACAAGGGTTTTTCAAAAACCGTCTTAGAAGGTTGTCATTCTAAGATAATTGTGTGAAAACCCTCTTAGAAAACTGTCATTTTAAGATATTTTTTACAAAACAGTCTTAGAATATTTTACACTGTTTTTAATATTTCATTTCTCCTTCCACCTTCTCGCGCTCTCACTTTTCAACTTCCCCTTCGACTCCCCCTCTAGGGTTCCCAAGCCATCACCTCTCGCGCTTTCATTTTGAGGTTTGGCTCCACCTCTGCTCTCACCTGCAATGCCCTTTCCCTTCCTTTATGTTTTGGTTTGGCTCCACATCATTCACTCTCATTGGCCGAATTTTCACGCATCCCACCATATAAACCTTGCATTTACTAAAAGTCTTGAAATACATACTCTTCTCATATTTCTCAGTCACCAGAACTCATTTCTACCTTCACTTCGCACATCTTGAACCCTCTCTTTCCAACCACTAGGTTAAAGTTCATCAATGGCTGGTTGTGGCAAAACCCTAGGGTCCAGCACTGCCAAAAAGGCCACCTCAAGGAGTAGCAAAGCCGGCCTCCAATTCCCCGTCGACCTATCGCCTAATTCCTCAAGGCCGGAAAATATGTCGAGCGTGTTGGCGTCGATGCTCCCGCTTACCTCGCCACTATCCTCGAATATCTCACAGCCGAGGTAATAGCCGCAATTTTAAATCTGATTTTGAAATTATCTCACCATGTGATTCGATCTAGGTTTTTGAATTTCAATTGTTTTAATTTCCCCTAATACTTGTTTGTTTTTGAGCAATTGGATGATTGGAAAATTGGAATTTGATGTTTTTATTTTTTAAGTTTTGGAGTTGGTTGGAAACGTTGCGAGAGACAATAAGAAGACTCGAATTATGCCGCGCCACATTCGATTGGCGATGAGGGACGATGAAGAATTAAACAATGCTTGAATCGTTATTGCATTAATTAGCTTTCTTTTTTTTTTGTAAGATTTTATGTTCTTTATCCACATGATATAAATGCTCATTGGTTCAGCTCAATGGTTATTAATTTATTTCCTTTTGACTTTAGTTTATTCTTTATAAATTATTTAGATATGCTATGTCACTTAAATAGTTATTAAAGTAATATATATGATTTGTTATATGTTACATGATTTCATGAATAAATCTTCTTTATTAGGCAAAAAAATAGTGTTTTTTTTTTAATTTTCCTTTTTTTAAAAGACATTCTAAGACGGTTTTTGGGAAAACCGTTTTAGAATTCTCAATTTTTAAATTTTTTGTTAAAAAAAAAGACATTCTAAGACGATTATTTGAAAAACCGTCTACAATCTAAGACATTTTTTGGAAAAACCAACTTAGAATTCTCAATTTTGAACCTTTTGTTTTTCAAAAAAATATATATTCTAAGACAATTATTTGATTAAAAACTGTCTTAGAATAATAACTTTTTTAAGATGGTTTTTTAAGAATCATCGTGGAAAGTCTTCACTTTCCATGACGTTGGATTCAAAGACGATTCAAAACCGTCTTTGAATGCTTTGAAAAATCATGGTGGAACGTTGTTTTTCCAGTAAGTACAAGGATGTGTGCAATAGCATATACCTAATCATATATTCTATTATTTTATAAGGAAAAAGATTATAAGGTATCATACTTTTGTATTCAATTGAATCTTGCTTACATTTTCTATAGCCTATTTTTCCCTTAAGAAAGGAATCCCTAGAGGTGATTTTGGAACATTATAATCACCATTAACAGTAATACTCCAAAGTGTGTATTAACTAGATTTCATGAACATTTTCATTGAGACCCTCTAATAAGGATTTTTATATTCAAAGAATGTTATAGAATGTTTTTTAGGAGCCAATTAAAGTACAAATGATATGACATAAAATTTAAGTTATAAACAATGATAAGGAGGGAAATGGTTACATAAGATTAATTAGAACATGACTATTGAATGGTTACATAAATAAAACAAAATTTTATTTATGATCATCTTTCAGAAAGTTTGAATAGGTATAGGCTTATTGTGAAGTGATATTGGAAAAGAAATATGAAACTATGGTATGATTAAGTAATTTAAAAGATTAACAAAAGAAACAGATTGTGGAAAAATTAAAAAAAGAAAACAAAAAACATTCTCATGGAAGATAACATGCCTAGAAATGTGATATTTGTTAATTTTTAGGATTAAGAAACTAATTGTGTCATTGATATTCTTTATAACTAGCATAATGGCAAACAAAAATTATCAATGATGCATGTTAAAAAATTTATTCCAAAAAAAAAACAGTGATAACATGCATGTTAAGAGTAGTGATACTTAAGTTGAATAACAAAGGAAACCAAAAACCTTTAGATTACATTATGTAAATAAATTGATGACAGAAAATGATGAAGAAATAAAGAAAGCTACAAATATAGAGACTATGAACATTATCAAGGGAAACGTAATGCATTATTTCTACCCTCTTAGATTTGGTATAGGAGATCAATTCTAATGGCCTAAGTAAAGATTAAGGTATGATCCAACACGCATATAATGTTGATGTTCTAGGGCAATAGTCGTGAGGTATATAAGAAAAAGAGAAAGCATGAGAGTTAAGAAAAGGATATCTAGAATGGAGAGTTGGCTTAGAGTCTTTAGAGCACTCATTGAGATATGTATCATCCCTTTTAGTTTTATGTTTAAGTTAAGCAGGTGAATGTGCTCAAGGAGAAGCTTGGAGCATGGAGCTACTTGGAAAAAGTTTAGTATGGTTTGTGTCTCCCAATGTATGGGATTTTAGTGGATGTTAATGTATCTTTCTTATGTTTTTGTAAAAGACATATGAGTCAAGAGATTTGTATTAGTTTGTTCATGTAATGTATGTTTTAACTTTTAAGTTTTAGTTTCTGCGTAGGTTACTCTCATAATTTTTATATGCTAAGTTTTATAATTTAGTGATATAAGAAGACAAATGTAATATCCCATTGGGTGTGATAGACCAGTCAACATGCATGAAGCCCAACACGGAAGGCCTCAAAGGAAGGTCACACCTCTTCAACGTTTTTGCAATTACGTTTAAGTGCTGATTTTCCAAAAGCATAGCTGGACGTTGTTAGAATTCTATTATTTAGTGCATGTCTTTGTCAAGTGATGGGTAGCAGTATGCTATTAGGCAATTATATTTATATATGCTTGTCGGGTTGATGTTAGCGCTTGTTCCCCATTATAATATTTGTATTTTCGTGTAGTGCTTATCTTTTGGTGCCCTACTAGTGCCTATATATAGGATAGCGCACTGTAGGAGGAATAAGAAGAAAATATCCAGCTCTCTCTCTCTCTCTCTCTCTCTCTCTCTATTCTGAATACTCTCTTTCTTCCTCTTGTACTGGTGCTTTCATTGAGTTAAATCATGGAGGAATCCACTCGCTCCAAATCCAACCTCGATTGTTTGGAGGATGCGATAGCCAAGCTCGCCGTGACTCAAGCATCAATGTCAACCAAGCTCAATGACCTTCATCAGAAACTAGTGGTTATGGAGTCCACTCACCATTCTTCGGTCTCGTCTTCCACACACTCCCCCGGTTCTTCCGTCTCTCTGTCCATGCAACCATATTGCATGAAACTCGAAGTTCCATGTTTTGATGGGTCTGACCCAATGGGTTGGTTATTCAAAATCAATCAGTTCTTTAAATATCATGCAACGCCGGACCATAAGCGCTTAACAATTGCCTTGTTCTACATGGACGAACCTGCGCTCGTGTGGTATCAATGGATGTCATGCAATGGCCAGATTACATCATGGCCTGGATTCCTGCAAGCTCTGGAGTCTCTCTTTGCGCCCTCTCACTTTGATGATCCCACCGGTTCCCTGTTCAAACTCATCCAGCAAGATTCCGTGAGTGACTACTCTTTTACTTCGAGGCTTTGGCTAACAAAATAATAGGCCTTCCGCCTCCTTTTTTATTAAGTTGTTTTATCTCCAGCCTTTCACCTGAAATATGATGGGAAGTCCAAGCGCTCCAACCTCTTTCCCTTAGTCAAGCCACCGCTCTCGTGCAGCTTCAGGAGGAGAAGTTTTGTGACTTACGTCATCCAACCCACTCTCATGCTTACTCTTTGCATTCCTTCAGCCCTCGTCCCCCTCAACCAAATATTTCACCAACCCCACCATTACTCCTACCTCCACCCTTATTACCCATACCACCAAAACTCTCCATACCTTTCAAACGCCTCTCACCTGAAGAAATAGCCATACACTAAGAGAAGGGACTTTGCTTTAATTGTGACGAGTGGTTTAGTCGCGACCATCAATGCTCTTCCACATTTTTTCTACTGATAGCTGATGATGATGAACTTTCACCGGAAGAGATGCCACCAACTAAAGCTTTTCCGGTTGCACAGGAACCTGATGATCCACTTCCAACTCAAATTAGCTTCCATGCCATCTTAGGGCACATGGCACCGAAAACGTTACGCGTGATGGGGTCTATCTCTGACCAGAAAGTCCTCATTTTGGTGGACGGAGGTAGTACTCATAACTTCATCCAGGAACGCTTGGTCACCATGCTAGGGCCACATGCACAGTCTACTCCACCATTACACATTATGATTGGTAATGGTATCGAGATTGAATGTCTACAAATTTGCAAGCACATTTCGCTTCAGCTCTAGGGACATGGATTCACTATAAATCTTCATGTTCTACCCTTATGCGGAGATGATCTAGTGCTGGGTGTGTAATGGCTCAAGTCACTGGGTCCAATCTTGACGGATTACACAGACTTGACTATGAAATTTAAGCACCACAACAAGATCATCGAACTTCACGATGAACGTGATTACACCATTCGCGGGATCAATCACTATCAACTCAAAGGGATGGTTTAAATAGATGGCGTCAGTGCTTTTTTCCATATCGACCGCATGAACCCTGAGCTCCCTTCTAACCAACAAGCACAACCCCTGACCCAAGACCCAACCATTATTTCCCTACTTCACCGATATCATAGCCTTTTCCAACCACCAACCACTTTACCCCTACCCCGCAATATTACCCACACCATTAACCTTCTCCCAAACTCCCTTCCCGTTAACGTACAACCCTACAGAAACCTCTATTTTCAAAAGCATGAGATTGAGACTTAGGTCAAAGCCATGTTGAGCAATGGTATCATCAGACCCAGTCGGAGCTCATTCTCCTCGTCGATTTTATTGGTCAAGAAGCACGATGGTTCCTGGCATTTTTGCGTTGATTACAGAGCATTAAACACCATTACTATTAAAGATGTATTTCCGATTCCAAATATTGATGAGTTCTTGGATGAGCTTGGTGGTGCAAGCTGGTTTACCAAACTCGATTTGCTACAAAAGTATCACCAGATACTTGTGCGCAAGGACAACGTACATAAAACTGTATTCCGCACTCACCATGGGCATTACAAATTCCTTGTAATACCCTTTGGCTTTTGCAATGCTCCTTCTTTACTCCAAGCATTGATGAACACCACCTTTAAACCCTTTCTACGTAAATTCATTATCGTCTTCTTCGATGATATTTTAATTTACAGTCAGACATTCGCAAACCACCTTCAACATTTGGATTGTGCTTTTTGGATCCTACAAGATGGTCAATTCTTCCTTAAGTTATCTAAATGTTGTGTCTTCCAACAACAAATCGAATACTTGGGTCATGTGGTGTCCGCTACTGGTGTTCAGCCCTTTCCCGACAAGATACTTGCCATTTAACAATGGCCATGACCCACCTCCCTTAAAGCCCTGCAAGGATTTTTGGGTCTCACAGGTTTTTATACATGCTTCATCAAAGGATATGCTACCATAGCAGCCCCTCTGATTCATCCCTTGACCAAGGAACACCTCATCTGGTCACCGGAGGCCCTACTAGCCTTTCATGCGTTACAAGAGGCAGTCAGTGTAACACCCTGATATATATATATATCTATATATTATTAGTAATTATGTTTGATGTTTGATTATTTGTTGCGTTATTTTCATCCGTAATTATTTTTAAGGAGGTTAATTTAGTTAATAGAGGGGTGTGGATAGATAAGGATCTAGCTTCTCAAAGAAGCCTCTTTAGAAAGCTTCTCAAAGAAGCCACGAGGAAGCTTCTGGAGGAAGCCTCTTAATGAAGCTTCTAGAGAAAGCTACATGAAGCTGTCTCGGTAAAAATGCTACCCAGCCTTCGTTAACCGTTGGATATTCTCGAAATTTGGTCTGTAACTTCACAAGATAATTTTCCATGATCAGACCGTTGGGATCTTTGAGAAAATGTCTGGAGTGTGCTAGAAGCTTCCGTTCCCGAGAGCATTCCTTATTTAAGCACTTCAGCCTTTGCTTTCATGTAGCTTAGGAAAAATGTCATTTCTTCTTCTTTCTTTCTTCCAAATCCATTTCTAAAGTCCCAATCACTTTCTCCATCACCCATAGCCACCATTAGCCATCACAAACCATCGTTGTTCTCCATTGAAACCCCACACTAAGAGGAACCCTTCAACCGAAGCGGAATCTTCCAACTTGGCTTGCGGTTTCGATAGAGAATGAAACCCTAATCTGACCTTTCATTTTCTTTCAACGTAACCATGATTCTATGCTTGTTTCTTGTCTTTGCATCTTTTCTGACTTTGGAACCGCCATTGCATGTCTTATGCTTCCTTTGAAATGCATGTTATTTTCGTAACCTACACTGAACCCTGGTCACATTGGCGTGGTCGGAATTTCCAAATGATGTTCCTTTGTAAAACCCGAAATTCTCTCAGCTCTTTCATAGTGATGTGGGTGTTTGACCCAGAGCATTGTTACTAGCTTTGTTTTCTGAAATCCATACTAAGTCTCTTTCGTTTTGGCACAGTAGAGGCTTGCGTGGAATCGACGAGCAAGGACAAAAAGGAATCTTCAAGTGATGCGACGAGGAATCCGTGTGGTAGCTCACGATAGGTAAGGGGAGTTTATTATAAAATTTACCGTTTTAACACCATAGTTAGGGTCAGGGAACCTAGCTATGAGGATATCTGCCTGTCCCTGTTGCATGCTGATTTTTCTTCAAAGAAAATTACATTTTAACTAATGGGATGCGATATATATATATATATATATATATATATATATATATATATATATATATATATATATATATATATATATATATATATATGTATTGTGATGAATGATGTTGTTGTGGTTGTTTGATTTGTGTTGTTTGAAGACCTGTGAGTGTGAATCTCAGCCATGAAAGATATATATGTATATATGTGCGAAATGCAATTTGTTGTTGATGTTGCTATTGAGGATTTTAATTGATATGTGATGATAATGATGATTATGATGATATTGATTTGAGATGACGTTGTTAATAAAGACCATGTCAACATGAATTGTTATTATTGAGGAATATGTGAATATAAAATAAGGTTGTTGTTGTTGTTGATACCGTCATGTTGAGAATGACATGGAAATGGAATGTTGATTGATGTTGGAAATGCATTAGCATGTGCATGTTGTGTATGTTCGTGGGGGGCACTGTGCACTGACCTTCCAGGGTCTTTGGCACTAGCTTTTGGCCACGAACATACGTCGTATGAAGTGTATGTCATGGGGGGTAGAGTGCATTGACCTTGTCGGATGGCCCAGACGTGGGTAACTAGCGTGGTTAGAGAATCTAAGCATTTCTGAGGGGATGCTTAGGCGCTTTAATTGGTCCATGGTCTTTGGCACTTACTTTTGGCCGTGATCATAGCTCATACAACACAGGAAATAGAGTAACTGTGGCCAAGTGTACTTTGTACTAGGGGGCTGTCACCTGGTAGGGAACACCTTTGGGCTCCGAGGCTGATCACCTATGGGAGGGGGGCTGTTACATGCACAACCGGGTGGTCTCGACAAACTCAGCACAGTTCCCTAAGTGAGAGTGTCGTGTGGACACGCTTAGGCAATTTCCTGAGATTTGGTTGTTGTTGGTACGTACCACATTGCATCTGAGTGTTGAGTCAGGTGCATGCATCATTCTGTGCAGTCTTGATTGGGTCCATGGATGGATGATGAAGGGTGCAGGGAGTAAGATTCTGGTGAGGAGCCATCGAGCTGACGTGATTGGCGTTGGCGTTATTTTGGGAGAGTGTAATCAACTCCTCCGTAGTTGGTTTTTAAGTTTTATTTTGTTGAGTTAAAGATGTAAAACTGGGATTTTAATTATATCTATGAACATATTTAATTTTCGTTATGTGTATGACGTGTATCGAATTATTGTTTCTAGGTAATTATGCATATTCACTTAAGTAATGGCATGTTGTTGGATGAATTTATGTTGTGATAAAATCACTTCTATTTTCATAGTCAAAAATTAAGGAAGTTCTTTTTATAAAAAAAAATAAAAATTGAAATCATCGAATATTAGAGTGTGGATACCGTAGCGACGAGGCGGGTCGTTACAGTCAGCTCAGCACCAGTGCTATGCCTACCAGCACCCCATAGCTTTTTTCAGTAAACCATTGTGCCCTAAGCTTCTTCAAGCCTCCACCTATGTTAGTGAATTATGCGCCATAACAGCTGCCGTAAAAAAATGGAGACAATACCTATTGGGTATTGATTATTCTCACTAACCATAGGAGTCTCAAGGAACTAATGGCTCAAACTATCCAGACACCGGAGCAACAGAAGTATCTCACACGTTTAATGGGATATGATTTTATCATACAATATCGCTTTGGCCGCTCCAATGTGGTCACAGATGCCTTATCTTGTACCTTTGACCATTCCAAGGGAATGGTCCTCACTCTGTTAATGCCATATTTCATTTTTATAGATGAACTAAAAGGAGAGCTAGCTGATAACCCCGAGTTTAATGCTCTACGATAAGGCTTACAAGAGAACCCAACCAATCGTCCTACTCTAACTTATAGTGATGGGTTGGTCTTACAAAATGGTCGCATTTGGCTGCCCAACAAACTGAACTTCATCAGGCTTTTGTTGCATAAATTCCACTCCACACCCATAGGCAGTCATATGGGTGTCACAAAAGCTTTGGCCAGACTACAAGACAACTTCACCTGGAATTCTATTCGACGGGACGTTCATGATTTTGTTGCACAGTGCCTCAACTGTCGACACACCAAATATGTGACCAGGAAACCAGCAGGATTGTATCTCCACTACCTTTTCCTACTCAGCCATAGGAGAACTTATCACTCGATTTTCATTGTCGAATTACCGATATATAAAGGAAACACCACAATACTGGTGGTTGTATATCGATTCTCCAAAGGTATTCATTTGGGCCTTCTTCCATCTCAATATTGCCTATCAAGTTGCCACTCTTTTCCTGGACATAGTTTCCAAGCTTCGCGGCATGCCTCAGAGCTTAGTCTCCGACAGAGACCCCTTGTTTATTAGTAAGTTCTGGCAAGAACTGTTTAAGCTATCTGGCACAAAGTTACACTTAAGCTTGACTTATCATCCTCAATCTAATGGTCAAACCAAGGTTATGAACCGCATAATTGAGCAATTTATGCGTGCCTTTGTTCATCATCGCCCATCGCCATGGGGTAAGTTCTTACCTTGGGTCGAGTGGTCGTATAATACTTCCAGAAATACTAGCACTTGAACCTCCCCATTTGAGGTCACATACGACAATAAACCATCGACAATCCTTTAGTATATCACAAGCTCTTCTTTAGTAGAGGCAGTGGACACATTACTCACCACATGGGAGGCAGTTTTTGATAGCTTACGTCATAAATTGTTAAAAGCGCAAGCTCAAATGAAACATTTTGCAAACAATAACCGTCCAAAAGTACACTATGAAAAAGGTGACTGGGCTATGGTCAAACTCCGTCCTCAACGTCAGTCGTCCCTAACGGGCCCCAACAAGACCAAGCTCACTAAACGTTTCTATGGCCCCTTCAAGGTTTTGGAATGTATAGGTACTGTGGCTTACAAGCTCCTTCTTCCGTAGGACTCACGTATCCACCTTGTCTTTCATTGCTCACTCCTCAAGCCATTCCGGCATGATGCAAGAAATGAACCCAGCCCACTTCCATTACCTGGAAAGGACTTCGACAACCGTCCTCTCATCACCCCTCTAACTATCCTCAATACTCGTTGGGTAGACACAAACAATGGACCTCGTTTACATGTGCTAGTGCAAAGGGCCAGTTTACCAGTTGACGACACATCTTGGGAATATTGGGCTTCATTAAAGGAGAAATATCACCTTGAGGACAAGGTGATTTTTGAAGGGATCAGGAGTGATAGACCAGTCAACATGCATGAAGCCCAGCATGGAAGGCCTCAGAGGAAGGTCACACCTCATCAACGTTTTTGCGATTACGTTTAAGTGCTAATGTTTCAAAAGCGTAGCTGGACGTTGTTAGATTCTGTTATTTAGTGCATGTCTTTGTCGAGTGATGGGTAGCATACAACAATATGCTATTAGGCAATTATATTTCTTTATGCTTATCGAGTTGATGTTAGGGCTTGTTCCCTATTATAATATTTGTATTTTCGTGTAGTGCTTATCTTTTGGTGCCCTACAAGTGCCTATATATATGATAGCGCATTGTAGGAGGAATAAGAAGAAAATATCTAGTTCCCTCTCTATTCTGAATACTCTCCTCCTTCCTCCTGTAGCTTTACGTAACAAGCTGTTATAACAATGGTTACAGGGTAGATAGAGCCTTTAATCTCATACATATTATTCAAACTCTCAACCACTAAATCAACTGATCTAGCGGGTTAGCCTATAATATATTTGTTCTCCTCTTTTCTTTGCCAATTACCTAATCTTTATTTTTCTCAAATCTTAACGAAATATTAATTTGACACTCTTAATTTAATGCTTTCTATTAAATAAATAAAAAATATTGTTTTTAAACAAATTCCAATGACATGAATAAGTTTTAAAATTCGAAACATATAGTATATCTTGAGAGGAAGAAATGATCATCGTACACTTGCCAACCTTAGAATTCAATAGTCAAATTCGGACTAGAGACAACCCATTTAAAAAGGAAGTTATCTCAATATAAAACCGGTGTTTAAAATTTAAAAGATTTCATTCTAGACTACTTTAAGAGAAAACAAGGATTCAACATAAGTGATTAAGTGTAGTTAAATCCTTATTCAATATTTAAAACTTAGAACAAGCGTATATATGAGCTACAAAATATCATGTCAACGGTGTATATCAACAGTAATTTAATATAGATTTTACCGGGATAGAAGTGAAGGCCTTTTTTGGGAAGGAATTTCAAAGTAATTAACATTAACATGTAAGACAAATAACATAATGCGTAAAGAAGTTTGACACTTTAAAAATACATCATATCAAGAGTGATTGACCTTTGGGTCTCTCTTACAAATTATTTTCAAAAATAGGATTATTTAAAACGAATCACTGGTATGAGATCATTTAAAACTACTCAATGTCATTTTTTATAGTCTAGAAAAACTGTCAAAAAATGATCATTAGTGTATTTTTTTAGATATTCAGAAGATAATCATTAGTAATTTAAACCAATCTTATGTCAGCAATTTTTGTTTTAAAACAACCTCATTTTAGTAAATAATTTGTCAAATTCCCTAAATTAGTCCATCGTCCTAGTACTTGTAACGAAAATAGTAAAATCTCTCGCTGCACAAAAGAAATTTCAACAAGAAGGTAATTAAGAAGGGTGGTTGCTTTGGCTTCACCATGGTATATTTCTGGAAAGAAATTAAACGACAGCCATGAGTGATGCCATATGGGAGCGAATTCATATTTCCGATAGGTGTGCCTTAAAGTGTAAAAAACAATAGAAACATGGTGTTGCCACTAAAAGAAAATGAAGGATCTTAATCTTCTGATACATTTATTTATTTTGAAAGAAATAAAACAACAGCCATTAGTGATGTTGTGAGAGCGAATATTTCCGATAAGTAGGCCTTAAAGTGTCACAAAATAATGGAAACATGGCTGCCACTAAAAAAATATAAGGATCTTAATCTTCTGACACATATATTTATAACACAGATAGGAATAAAGTGGGTAGCCAAATAATTAACTATAACCTCTTGAATTCTTTAAAGAAAATATACTTATAATTTCCATCTATGAATCTTGTCTCATCCAATATTATAAAATTAGGTATAAATGAGTCTAAAGAAAGATGAAAATTGTCTTTGAAGATAAAATTATCAAAATTCTAAAGAAATGGTAGGAATACTTTCTCTACCACTCTCTTTTTATCCGTAATTATTAATTGTAAATACCACTCTCTTTTTATCAGTAATTATTAATTGTAAATATGATTAGTTTTTGTCAGTGAAAAAATTTGAACTCCGATTTATTTTTCTTTCCTTCTCTTTTTAGAATTAGACCAATCTTATATTCTCATAAACTATATTTCTTATTTAATGTTTCTTTTCTGATTTAAAATTGACAATTGCTAAAATGAGAAATTTTTAATAAATTTTAGTTAATCATGAATAGGAAAGTGTGAGAGATGTTCCTAGCATTTCTCATAAACATTTTAAAAGAAATTTTGATCTCTTTATTTTTTAAAATCGTTAATTTTGATCCTATTTTAAAATAAATACATCTAATTTTCTTATTTTTTAAAATACATAATTTTAATTTTTTTATTTTAAAATAAAGATATTTAGTTCTCTACTTTTTGCAAGATTTGCAGTTTTGGTCATTCTCTCTCAATGTGAAAACATACTTTAATCACATTATGCTAATTTCTTATCAATCATGCCTTTTAAATTTGATGAAAACACCAAAATTTACAAAAATGAAATACTAAATATGTTTATTTTAAAATATAAAGACTAAAAACGTGATCCAAAAAGAGTAAGACAAATGAAAGGCTCGTACCTAGTAGCATCTTCAGCACCGAACTGAATATCATTGCAACCCAAACTCCGTGCAAACTTGACCATATCCCTGGCAATCTGAATCACCTGATCTTTACTCTTTCTCAGCTTGTGCTCCATGTGAATAGGGCTCGTAGCTATGGAAGTACAAAGCCGTGGCCTCTTAGCATACTTCACAGCCTCCCATGCAGTAGAAATGTCCTTCTCAACGCACCGACAGAAGCCAGCAATGACAGGCACATAACCATCATCATCAACAGCATTGCCAACCTCTTGTGCTATCATTTTGACGGCCATGAAGTCGCTGTTCGACGCAGAAGGGAAGCCGGGCTGGATGATGTCCACGCCCAGCTTCACCAGCTGCCGTGCGATGTCGAGCTTCTCCTTTGCTGTCATGGTGGCTCCCGGGGATTGTTCGCCGTCGCGGAGGGTGGTGTCCAAGATGCGGACGTAGGAGGAGTCGGGGATGTGGTTGGGAATGTATTGAGGGCGGAGATGAGAGAGTTTTGGGGATTGAGAACTTGGAGTGGAGGTTTTGGTTGCCATTGATGTGTGCTTGGGGATTCGAAGGAAGGAATGATGAATGAAAAGGTTTTAAGTTTTGTTGGAGAGTCGGGGGTCGTTTATTTAGAGTATGATATGATATTAATCGGAATTAAATATGTTTTTTATTCCAAAAAATAGTTAAATTTTATTATTGTTCTCTGAAATTTTTTTCTTTAATGTTGGTTCTTATAATTAATTATTTTTTTTGTCTTTGCTCCCTTTAATTAGGTTTCGTCTGCTACCACATGGATAGGTGACGTGTGTCTTTAAATTGTAGGGAACATAAACAAAATTTAGATTTTTTTTAAGATAAAAAAATATATTTAAACTTATTAAATATTATAAGTTAAATGAAGCTCTCAAAAAAATTTATAAGTTAAATGAATAAGTACTGAGACGTAACTAATCAATTTTACCCCGTAAAAAAACACTAATAATTTTAGTGTGATTTTAAAGTAATTATTTTTAAAGTTAATAAATTTATTATTATATATATAATAATGATTTATGATTAATGATATTATAAAAAATAATTTTTTTTCACAATTTTAATATATTTTCTCATCTATTGTACTTTTATTTCTTTCTTCTCTCCTTAGGTGTTATCTAGATGTTAGGGGAAAGATATTCTCTCAAGTGGTAAAACAAAATGAGAGTCTCATGTGTTAAGATTTCATCTTTAATTTTTTAAGACTTTTATTTTTTAATGAAATATATTATGTTAATATTTTTTATTTTGACAAAACATTAATAAAATTTATTGAAGGAGTAGAATCTCGTCAAATAATAATGAGCATGTTGATATACACGTTATACTTATCTAAGTGTGAGAAGAAATAAATTCTTGCGCTTGCTTGAACTTTATTTGATGGGTTCAAAATGGAAAAAACAAACACAGTAATTATTCCTATTTATATAAGGATGAATAATGATAAATGCACACGTCGAAATGAGGTGGATTGGCATCAAGAAATAGAGATAAAAAAAAGAAAGATACTCCGAGAAAGTAAAAAATATATGTGATGAAAAAATAAGTGACATATAAAGATAACAAAATATATAGGATAAAAATGAGATGAAAAAAAAGTAAAAATATGTTCAGTAATTTCATATAAGGATTATATGATAAAACAAACATGTACCCTATTTTGGGAGAATTCGGGTAAAAATAAGAAGAAGAAAAAAGTATTAAAAATGATAAATAATTTAATAAAAAAAGAATGAGATGAAAAAATTACTAAATATAAGATAAAAGAGGGAATCAAAACATTTTTATATTTTTTTATATTAATTTCCAAACTGGTACTTAATAAAATGTGTTCTCTTTTTCTTTTAAAATTAAAAAAAAATCAGAAAACTTCTTGGCAAACATCTTTAACGTATTATTGGTACTGTAGTGTTGTATCGATCGCGACTAGAATTGCTGAAAGGAAAAAGTTGTTTAATTTTGGACAAAGCAGTGGACACCGTCTAGTGTACCGTGTACGTTCCCACCGTTTTAGTCAGGTGGTGCGACATAAATATTTAAATAACCGTATTAGAATATAAAAATATATTGTATCGATGTCCAAATATGTTTTCTAAATGACAAAGTGTGATCAATATAATTTCATAAAATAACAAAAGTTGAGATACACTAAAACATTTTGTCCACCCAGCAGTAAAAAAAAAAGAAAGATCAGTAATGGATTAAGGAATAATATTTTTTTTCACGGCTAAAAAGAGTACATTCTATGACACCAAAAGACGTCGATTCTAAATAACTATTAAATAACTATCTTAGAATATATGACGGTAATAATTTTGTAAATAGGAAGAGTTCAACGACAACGGCTTTACAAAAACTGTTGTGGAATTCTGTGTTTAACGAGGTTTTTTTTTTTTTTTTTGTAAAAACATCGAGATTTGCGCACTATTTAAATTTACAAATTAAAGATACATTCAGACCCTCACTCACTCACCGTCCAAACCTCGCCCTCTCACCTCTCCTCTTCTGGTACCTGCATGAGCCTCGCCCCCTCGCTCATGTGCCTCCACCTCGACGACGAGTGGTTCACGTCGCTAGTGCAAAGTTTGAGGTTCGACACAGTTTATTGCTCGTGGTGCTGTTAAGGTTCACGAAGGACCCTTTCTCACAGGTGCGAGCCTCAGCGCTAGAAGGGCTTGTTGGTTTCTACGAGTGCGGCAGAGTCGAGAGACATCATGTTCTTGTTGGCAAAACCCTCGTCTCTCGTACCCAGGGAACAAAGGTTTTTTATTTTCTTCTATTATTTCAAAACCCTTTTTATATAGCTCGATGATTTCATTTTTATATATGGAGTGAGGCATATGATTGAATGATTGTTGGGTTGGATCTGCATCTATTCACCAAAACATTGGATGAGTAGATAACTAATTTGTTTAACATCATTGTTTTTTACTCTAGGTCATGCTGAACTCATTTACTCGCGAGCTCAACTTGTTAATCCGAAAATTGAGTTGAGCTATAGAGGCATATTTCATTGTCATCATTTTTCTCCTACTGAAAAACTGAATCTTGTGATGTGTAAGTGTGAAAGTTACTGAACTTGATAGGTAAATGCTTCAATCCTCTGCTTACTTTTCAAGAAAGTAAGAAGGGGAAAATGTTTTGTAAGCTTTCCTTGCTCCTTTAAGTTGATATAGGAAAAGTAGGTTCGATTATTTCATGTTCTTGAATTTATTTTGGTATCATTGGACAATTTACTTCTAGCTCTTTTTTCCAATTGTGGGGTAATGTCCTTTAGGAATTTAACTTCTAGCTTAGGCTAATCTTGTGTGCTTGAATTCAAGCCTTTAAACTTATCTTCACTGGATGCAAATGGATGGAGACTTGAAAAAGAATGAAGAGAGAAGAAGAATAAGAGGAGGATGGAACGGGGATGGAAATACTAGTGAATTTATTTATTTTATAATGGCTCGCCTTTGAAATCCCAGAATAGCAAGGATCGGGTATGTACTGCACATTAATTTGTCTTATACGTATCATTTTTCTTCTTCTTCTCGTTTCTGCTTCCTGGTGCAGCGTAGTGACAAAATTCAAAGACAGTGGTCTTTAATTTATTGCTATTTGTCCCTAACCCTGTTGCGCTGCATTTGAGGTGTCCTATGGGAAACTTGCAACTTCTTTATTCAACTCCCAACCATTCAAATCATATAATATTAAATGGTGGATTTTTTGACTGGTTTTCGTCACCATGAAGGAAAATAAATGATACTAGTCTGTAACCTGTGCGTACGCACGGGTCACTTGGTTAATAAAATTGCAATCACAGGAGTATAATTGAATATTAAATAGATATATAATTATAATGTTGATGAAATAGAGATTGTTCAGAGAAAATAAACAAAACATAATTACATATAAAACAAAATATAATCACATATAAAGCGAAAATTATAGCCACTTCCTTTCTCTTCTGATGACTATTTCCCAAATTCTTTCATGTGGCCGGTAATAGAATGATACCTTGTCTCCATGATGGAAATCGTTTTCCCTGAGAAACTTGTACCATGGCCGGACGATACTTTTATCTTTAATGTCGCGGTCAAGTGTAACGACGTCCCATTGCAGAGGAGGTGCATTCTTCCTTAAAATTGTCAAGTGATTCTCACATTGTTTCAGATATTTCCTTGCATGTGATGGGATTTCCTGCGGGTCATTTATAGAGATTAATAATGTTATTGAAATTCTCATAATAATGCAAGTTAATGTGATTGTATATTACCAGTGGTTGGGGAGCACCCATTATACATTGGGTAATTTCAGTTCTCTAGGCATGTACAAGGGAATGAAGTATTGGTCTACCACATGTTTGTTGATTCAGGGGAGGTGTAAAATGTAGATCAAAGATGGTATTATCATCACAGGCAAAGAAGTTGATGATAATAGACTCGTAAATTTTTAAATCTGCCTTGACCTCTGAGAGTCCATCTGCAAAAAAATATCTTCCTCGGTGTTGTTGGACCTGTATTGGGTAGGTTGCTCCATTGTATTTGAACTGAACTTTGTATGGGTAATTAGGTGCCCATTGTTCATGGTAAAATGGAGGTATCTCTATGAATGTCTGAATATAAAAAGCAAGAAAATGTATGAAAAGAAATAATATGTCAAAAGAGAAAATGAAAAAAGTTAAAGGAACTAAATGAAAATGATATAAACTTCCACGCGAAATCCACAGTCAAAGCAAAATGCTATATATTTAAAATATGGTGAATTGAAAAGCATGCAAATGCAATGGAAGCATGGAAGTTAGTACAAATAGGCAAAAACAGAACACACAAGACAGGAAACAGGGAAAAAACAGAACGAAGAGAAATGACATAATCAATCAAAAACCATGCAAATGGAATGTAAGCAATAACCAACAGATGCAAGGGAAGGAAAAAAAGTTTTTTGTATTTTAAACTATAACTTGGTCATTGTGGAAAGCTACTCTGAATTGCATGATTGCAGGTGGTCTCACAATTGGACATCTGATTTGCATGAACAAAAGATTTGCTAATGTCAAAAGTTTAAACGAAAAAATAATGCATTGCAAGGTATAAACTTTGTAAGAGTGGCTCCTTACTCTGATTGAAGCGGTGGAGGATGAGGTACTCATGTTGGGTTTTTATGAAGTAAAAGTATGGTGATTTGATGTTAGGATGATGTTTGCAGAGGAACGGGTAATATGGGTTAATAGTTGAGTGCACTTGGTTAATTGATTTATCTTTTCGATGGCATAAGTGGCGGTAGGTTTATGTTGGAAACGGTGTAAGTGAATGGTTGCTTCTTGAATGTGAAAGGAAGTGATGATATGAAGAGCCTCAACATGAATAGTTGTGGAAGTAACCGAAGGGTTTTTTTCTGAATGGTTTCAGAAGTGATTGGACTTTAGTGCTGTTTGTGGTGTGCATATAATAGTTGGGCCTTAAATTCCTTAATTTTTTCCATGAGGTTTTCGGCTTGATAGATTAATTAATAGATTAATAATTTAAAATTCACCTAATCATTAAAGTATTTTACACGTTCCCGTGCTTGAAGTAATTGCAGTATCAACTCTGTCGTCATCCATATCTTCTCAATAAATGGCCCTGTGAAACTGTTGTGTGTGCAGTTTCTAAAAAATGCTTAAAATGGAGGGACGTTAGAAAATAGAGAAGAATAGGCAAGATAGAGTAAAAAAACTGAAATTCAAACTGAAATAAATTAAAACAAAATGAAAAGGATTTTCTGTGAGGACTTTAATTCTCCCAGACATATCAAGTTCCAAAGTATTGTAGTTCACTAATTACTACTACCGCTACTTAGTCACCCTTATTTATCCTTAGTTTTTTTATTTATAATGTGATTTAAAAGATAAGATGTTTAACTGATCTAGCATATTTTGCTATTAATAAAACCACGTGTATATATATATATATATATATATATATATGTATGTATGTATGTATTTTTCTCGATGTGTGTCTGTGTGAAAGTGGTGATATGAATGGAATTGTCATTGTTATTTAAAAAATTATAGATTGGTTGTTGTTATTCTTGCTGGATTCTTAGTATTTAAAATCAATGGAATTGTCTGCAAGAAGTGATCACAAAAGAGGAGCACTGTTTCAGAACGCATCAGAAAAGAATTGAAATTGATTGTGAATTTTCAATATTTAATATCAATTGAATTGTATTGAAGGTTGTAATAACTTAAATTATATAATGCAGTGATAATATAATATTGAACAATTGATTATTAAAGAATAGAACTGTTTGAAAAAGCATGACAATAGAATTGAATCTGATATTAAACAACTAAAATTTAAGTTTTAATGTTTCTGAACACTTCTTTGGTGGTGGAATTCATGCTTTTCTGCTCATCATCATGAATCAGAATTTTTAATCCTTTTGCTGAGTTGACCCTTGACAATGCAACATATAATTGGCCATGAGTGAATACCGGTTTCGGCAAATAAAGTCCAACCATGGATAGTGATTGTCCCTGTGACTTGTTTATTGTCATTGCATAAGATAGCATAATCGGAAATTGTCTTCTTAATAGTTTAAACGGCCAGGGTGATTGTGAAGGAGACATTGACATTCTTGGAATATAAATAGCCAGGCCAATGTTTTTACCTAAGATAATTTCAGCTACAATTACATGTTTTGCCATCTTTGTTACCACTAATCTAGTATCGTTACATAGACCTTGATTTTGGTCGAGGTTTCTTAACAACATTATAGGACTTCCAATTTTAAGTTTGATAGAATGAGTTGGCAAACCGGATGTTTTCAATGAATTAAGGAATTCAGTAGTAATTGATTGGAAATACGAATTCTCACTGGTTTCTGATTTATCAATGGAATCAGAGCTTAGATATTCCATGTGGTCACCTATGATTTGCAAAATTTCAATTTCAGTGGTTATATTTTTGTTTGAGCAAGTGACAATTAAATAAGTAATGATATAATTACCTGGAATGAAGGATAGCACGTAATCATTGATTTGTTCTACCGTTTCATTTGTTAAAGCCAGTATTGCCTTTGATTTAAAGAATTCAGGATTATTATGGTGCTGATCTAAGTCTGGGAATGTTGATTTGACTATAGCACTCATTGGATCATCATATTGAGTAATGAGTAGATGAGCAGGAATTTGAATTGTAGCATAACCATCATTTTCATCATCTATAATTCCATCTCCAATGTCTAGAATCCATTTAGCAAATGTGGCAGTTTCTTGTTCATCAACTGATTCTAGATTGCTGTGTAAGCGCATGTTTTTTGTCAAGGTTAATATTTCACACGAATCCCGTAGATAGGATGAATTGATTGCTACATTTACAATGTCTGAGCGCATTCCTCTTGGGATGACTGGTAGTATTTGGCAAAAATCTCCACCAAATACTATAACTTTGCCTCCAAATATTTGATTTGACTTTGATTTATCTGTGATAATATCTCTTAAACTTTGATCAAGTGCTTCAAAACATAATTTGTGGGCCATTGGTGCTTCATCCCAAATTATTAGGCTTGTCTGGTTCAATAATTCTGCTAATTTGGTGCCTTGATGGATATTACATGTTGAGTCTTCAAAAATTAGTACAGGAATTATAAATCTGGAATGTGCAGTTCTGCCTCCTGGTAATAATAAAGAGGCTATTCCGCTAGAAGCAACAATAATTACAATTTGATTTTCTGCTCTCAATGAACTTGCTAATGTTCTCCATATGAATGTTTTTCCTGTGCCTCCAAATCCATATAGAAAAAACATTCCACCTTCATTGTTGTTGACAGTTTGGATAATTCTGTGATAAATTGGTTTTTGTTCATCTGCATTGATAGGTAAGCTGATGTTATATTGAAATGAAGATTAATTTAGTCATTGATGGAAATAATTAAGTGAGGGTAGATTGTCTGTTATTAATAGAATGTTAAAAGCATCAATATAATTTATAATTCGCAATGACCATTTTTTATAAGATGTTAACTGTCATTAATAGAATTTATAATGTATGAATAGGTATATTGCCTGTCATGGATGCAAAAAGATGTTCAAATTCTGATCTCGTTTCATCATGGTTGTAGTCGAGTTTTGATAATACCAAGTTATTTTGTAGGTAGGATGTGAGATTGATATCCTGAGGATATGGCATTGTAGGATAGTCTTTTAGTGATCTTTGGTTTATGTGCAATAGTTGTTCAATTTCAATCAATGTCAAATTTCTAAGAGTATCATCATTGATCTGTATTTCTAAGAAAAAAAAGCAAGTTGTTAGTCAATAAAAAAGAAAAATGAAGTTGGTAGTGAATGATTGTGACCATTGCTGTGGAACATAAAAACTGTTACAACCTACCTGAGTTGGTTGTTGATTTAGTATATTGATATGCAATGTCATCAGCTAGCCAATGCCAACATTGATTCCAAACTTCTTCAGGTTTGCTCATGGCACCTGTTAACAGAATTAATACAAACAATTTCCTTAGATAATTGGTTGTGCCCCAATCCTTGGCCTCTTTGATTGCCTCAACATATTCTCTGTCATCTTGTAGAAAGCCCATTGCAAAACATGCTTCTCTATATGTTGGATATTTGCAACAGTCCTGATATCCTCAAATGAAGTAGGTCCTTTGCAGCTGCCAAACATCATTCTTAAATAAAACAATTCTCCTGTGGTTGGTGGTACCCATATGAGTCTTCCAATGGTATATCCCTTTTTTCTGGGTTGCCATGATCTGTTTCTTTTATTATATACAAACTTTGACACAAATTGGGAATAAGTTAGATTTCTGGCCTCATCAAAATCTTTATTAGTGTTCATCCAAGCTAGGAATTTTGAATCTGAAATAGTTGGTTTCGATAGTACATCATCTATATCATCATGATCTTCATAAATAATGTTGTGTTGATCTGGAAGATGAAAATACAATCTCTCAATAGCAGGCTTTCTGCCATGGATTGGAAAAGCAAATATTCTCCAAGCAGCTTCACAGGGAGAAATGTATCTGTGATATAGCCTGGTTAGTAAAAATAATAGTGAGATAATAAATTATGCAGGTTAAGATGAAATTACCTGCAATCTAGATATTCTTTAAGTTCATCATTATGAATATTTACATTTTGAGCTGCATTATCGCTATCAGAAAGCATAACAGCAGTCACCCTGTCATAGCCTTTGTTTATGTATTTAAATAAATATTTGATTGAAGTACTTTGATTACACCATTCAATATTTATATGAGCCCGATATTTTTTCAGTAATTTTGGATTGTGAGGTACTACATATTTGTTATCAATGATAACACCATTCTTTGAAATTGAATGACCATTGTTTCTTCTACGATAGATTGGATAACCGTTTGAATACAAAAGAGTCTGAGGCTGAAATTGTTTAGGATAAAAACGACTGCATTTGCCTTCTTTCATACATGGAGAGTTGGGTTGTAAAATTCCGCATGGGCCATGTATCATATGGTTCTCCACCAATCTGTAGAGTTATGGGTCATCTTCATGGGAAGGTATTTCAGCTGATATTATCTGATTAATGTCAGTTGAAGATGGATATTTATTGTCTGGATGTAGAAATAGTAATAAATGCACGTGAGGGAGTCCTCGCTTTTGAAACTCTATAGTATGCATATCTGTGATCCACAAAAGATAAAGTTACGATGGTAAGTATAATTCTGTATTTCATATCTGTAAAAGTGTTGGTTAAATTGTAATATTTTAGCTATTAATATCTACGTTATAGAACAGAGAAAAATCTCCAAATGACCAACTAATATTTGTATTTAATTTAAGTATAAAAATTGATGATCAACTAAACTCTATAAAATGCATATCTGTGATTCACAAAAGATAATCTTATGATGGTAAGTATAATTCTGTATTTCATATCTGTAAAAGTGTTGGTTAAATTGTAATATTTTAGCCATGAATATCTGCGTTATACAACAAACAAAAATGGCCAAATGACCAAGTTATATTTGTATTTAAGCATAAAAATGATGGTCAACTTACATGCAACCACTTTTCCCAGTAATTGACCCTTTGTTAAGTCTGGCAGCATGTGTTTATATTTTAATCTGAAAATTCGTGATACAATATCTGGCCTGTCTGTCGGTTTGAGATTCAAAGGTGAAAGTAATCTACGAATTTCAGGCCAATTTGGATTACAGATTAGAGTAATAAAAAGATTTGGAAAACCAACATGACTGCATATTGCCATACCGTCAAAGTAAAGTTGATCCATATAACGTGGGCTCCCAACAAGCATTGAGGGTAAGATGACCCTTTTTCCCTTGGTTAAGCCTTTAGCTGTTCTAGTATCCAATGAAGTTTGTAAGCTAGAATACTTATCAACTCTAAGCTTCTTTTGGTTGTTTCTGATATAGCTAAGTCTTTCAGATTCCCCCATGGTATAACCTTCAACAATGAATTGTTGAAATAATTTTCGAGAATGCAATAAAGTCTATGCTTCATTTGACCTGGACTAAAGTCTATAAGCAAACCACTCTCTCATTGTCAGACGGTTTCGCTTTCTTTTTTTGCTGGATGAAGTACAACGATGAAGTATGTCAGCTCTATATCCGTCTTCTCCATAAGGAAAGGGTAGAGGATACTGCAGTGGTAGATAGCTAGGATGAAGTTCATGGATTCTTTGTAATTCTCCATTTTGAGTTTCAACAATAATGTCTCTTTTTGAGCCTGGATGAAAATCGCCAACAATAAGTGCAGCAATTTCTGGAACATTAGGCATATTATATACACGACCATCTTTTCCCCGAGCAGCTATGAGTTGCAATTTGATATTATTGGCTTGATCAGCTGCCAATCTATCTCTGGCCATTCTAAAACTTTTAGCATGAGAATTGTGTTGATCTAGCATGTGACTTAAAGCTGAAACAATATGAATCTGAATTCCGGAATATTGACTGAAAAAACAATATTTAAAAATATTGATAACTGCACAAAGTATTGAAAGTGAATGAATAATTTTCTCACTGACAAAAATAAAAGAACTTCTACCTCATGACATTAATTCTATTTTGCACTTCATTTTCTATGTCAAAGATATATAGCTGTGCAAATTTGGGTTTTTTGCCAAGCATTGGTAATAGACTGCCTATTCTATGGCATGGATGCCCCTGTATTCTGATCGTAGGAGGTCCTCTTGAATTATTAATTGTTTTATCTAGCTTAATTCTAGCAGAAGTAAAGGCAAACATCATGTTGTATGCTCGCAAGTTATGTTGATAATTTTTACTATCAATTGTATCATCATGAAATAGAAGTTGTTGCAGATATTCGGGTGGATTTTGTAATAATGGCAATTCAACTCTGCCATCTCCACAACATAAACTGAACCTTGGATTCTGATAATTCTTATTTTTTGATATTCTTTCATCATACCACATTTGTGCATTACAATATCTACATTGGATGAGTTGCTCACCAATATCAAAATATCCTGAAATTGTTCAATATCATAGTACAATATCATGATCAGAATTTTGAATATTAACTTAAGAACATGTAGAGTAGCATCTGAAACTAGAAATAAGAATTATAGTCATTACCTTTAGTGTTGATTACAGGCTGATTAGTTGGAGATTGACAATCCTCAAAGGGAGTCATAAAATTAGAGCCTGAACCTGCATAAATTAGAAATATATATAATAGCAATATTTGAAACATAGCAGAAAAGAGCAGGAAACATTTTTTTTTCCAGTACCATGTGTGGATTCAGAATTTTCACTTTCTGATGAATCAAAAACAATTACTACAAAATAGAGAGGAAACAAAAGAAAATGTGATTAAGGCAGCTAAGTAAATTCATTTCTTCCAGAACATGATATATCAGATGTCTCACTATTATATTCTGAAGTGCAATTAACTGTTGGTTGTGAAGATGATTGAGCATGATCATGTCGCTTCTGCTGCATAACACGTTTTCTGTTGGTCCTCGCTTTTGCAGAATCACGTCTCTTTGCATGTTGATAGTTCTGCATGTTGAAAATGACTAAAGGCAGAATTGAGTTAATTGTGAACTAAACAATAGACTCACATTCAAACGAAGATCCAAATACTTGTTTTAGATGTACAGAAACTACAATAAAATTAGAAGATGGAAAAAATCGAGGATGAAGCATTTCATTGTTTCTTGATTATAGGCTGACTATTAGTGATGACATAAATTAGAAATACATATAATAGCAATGTGTAAACCATAGCAAAAAAGAGGATGGAACATTTTTTTTCCAGTACCTTGTGTGGATTTAGAATCTTCACTTTTTGATGAATCAGACGCAATCACTAAAACATAGAGGAAAAACAAAAGAAAATGTGATTAAGGCAGCTAAGTAAATTAATTTCTTGCAGAACATGCTATATGAGATGTCTCACTATTATATTCTGAAGTGCAGTTAAGTGTTGGTTGTGAAGATGACTGAGCATGACCATGTCGCTTCTGTTGCATAATACGTTTTCTGTTGATCCTGGCTTTTGCAGAATCAGATCTCTTTGCATGTTGATAGTTCTGCATGTTGAAAATGACTAAAGGCAGAATTGGGTGAATTATAAACTAAACAATAGATTTATGTTGAAACGAAGAACCAAACGCTTATTTTAAATCTGCAGAAACTACAATAAAATTAGAAGATGGAATAAATTGGAGATGGGGGACTTCATTGGTTATGCATTATAGGCTGGCTATTAGTGGTGGAATTTCTTGGATTAGATATGTTTGCATGTTGCCAATTCTATATATTGAAAAAGGCTAATGATAGAATTGCCTAAATTGTAAGGTAAACAGATGAGACCAAAGGTAGATGACATAGCAAAACTATGATGCAACATCAACAGCTAGCAAAATTGGTAATATAGAAATCATGACACTTGGTTTCGGCAAAAATTGGGTTTTGGGACTGTTGCAAACTTGTAATGAAAGATATTGTCTATTTAGGACTCTGGTGGCAATCTAAACACACAAACCAAGGCCATATTGGAAAATAGGTAAGGTAGAAATGATCATAGTTATTGGCGGAAATATTGACTTCTGTAGCTGTTACTAAGCTTGCAATGGAAGACATTGTATATATGTTGATGAATTTTCCATTCACTAACACAAATTTGTTTAATTTGTACGCTCAAATCTATTAGCTCATGAGTTCAATTTGAAATATGAAATTTCTATTTTACATCTTTTATTTGGCATTATGTAACCTTGTCCAGCACATCACAATTTTTTCTTTGATTTCTCTTCGCCATAGATTAGACCTGTTTTATATAGTTCTACTTTGCTGTAGTTAAAATCAAGATTAAAGTTGCGTAAGCCATCAATGAAGTTAAAAATTGCAACTGAAATATCGAACACATGATTTTAGCAAAGCAGTGATAGCTACAAAAATGGAGTGATAACATTAATGGAAAACACATTCCAAATAAGGAAATACGATGTCAGGATAGAAACTTTGATTAATTTAAAGAGCACCTTGATTGAGAAGGAAAACTGAAACTAAAAATTTAACACAATCCTCTGCATGTGTGGGTCTCGATATATGATGCACGTGAATCGGACATCCAAGTGAAATGTTATAGTCATTTGAATTTCTCAAGAGCTTCTGTTGTTCAATTTTTAGCGTCTAGATATATCATAGGCGTCGATCATACATTCGAGTGAAAACTTATGCCCGTTTGTATTTGCCGAAAGTTTCCGTGTTCAATTTTGTGTGACTCGATATATGATGCACGTGAATCGAACATCCGATTGAAAAGTTATAGCCATTTGAATTTCTCGAAAGCTTCTGTTGTTCAATTTTGAGCGTCTAGATATATCATGGGCGTCGATCATACATTTCACTCAAAAGTTATGGCCATTTAAATTTGCTGAGAGCTTCCTTATTCAATTTCGAGGGTCTCGATATATTATGCACGTGAATCGGACATCCGAGTGAAAAGTAATAGCCATTTGAATTTCTCAAGAGCTTCCGTTGTTCAATTTTGAGCGTCTAGATATATCACGGGCGTCGATCATACATTTGACTTAAAAGTTATGGCCATTTGAATTTGCCGAGAGCTTCCTTATTCAATTTCGAGGGCCTCAATATATGATGCACGTGAATCAGACATCCGAGTGAAAAGTTATAACCATTTGAATTTCTCGAGAGATTCCGTTGTTCAATTTTGAGCGTCTCGATATATCATGGGCGTCGATCATACATTTAAGTAAAAGGTTATGGCTTTTTAAATTTTCCGAGAGCTTCCGTGTTCAATTTCGAGGGACTCGATATATGATGAACGTGAATTGGACATCCGAGTGAAAAGTTATAGCCATTTGAATTTCTCGAGAGCTTCTGTTGTTCAATTTTGAGCGTCTCGATATATCATGGGCGTCGATCATACATTTGACTCAAAAGTTATGGCCATTTGAATTTGCCGAGAGATTCCCTATTCAATTTTGAGGGTCCCGATATATGATGCACGTGAATCGGAAATCCGAGAGAAAAGTTATGGCCATTTGAATTTCTCGAGAGCTTCTGTTGTTCAATTTTGAGTGTCTCGGTATATCATGGGCGTCGATCATACATTCGTGTGAAAAGTTATGCCCGTTTGTATTTGCCGAGAGTTTTCGTGTTCAATTTTGTGGGATTCGATATATGATGCACGTGAATCGAACATCCGAGTGAAAAGTTATAGCCATTTGAATTTCTCGAGAGCTTTTGTTGTTCAATTTTGAGCGTCTCGATATATAATTGGCGTCGATCATATATTCGAGTCAAAAGTTATGGCTGTTTGAATTTGACGAGAGCTTCCTTATTAAATTTCGAGGGTCTCGATATATTATGCGTGTGAATCGGACATGCAAGTCAAAAGTAATAGCCATTTGAATTTCTCAAGAGCTTCCGTTGTTCAATTTTGAGCGTCTAGATATATCATGGGCGTCGATCATAGATTTGACTCAAAAGTTATGGCCATTTGAGTTTGCCGAGAGCTTCCTTAGTCAATTTCAAGGGCCTCAATATATGACGCACGTGAATCGGACATCCGAGTGAAAAGTTATAACCATTTGAATTTCTCGAGAGATTCCGTTGTTCAATTTTGAGCGTCTCGATATATCATGGGCGTCGATCATACATTTAAGTAAAAGGTTATGGCTTTTTAAATTTTCCGAGAGCTTCCATGTTCAATTTCGAGGGACTCGATATATGATGCACGTGAATTGGACATCCGAGTGAAAAGTTATAGCCATTTGAATTTCTAGAGAGCTTCTGTTGTTTAATTTTGAGCGTCTCGATATATAATCGGCGTCGATCATACATTCGAGTCAAAAGTTATGGCCGTTTAGATTTTCCGAGAGCTTCCTTGTTCAATTTCGAGGGTCTCGATATCTTATGCGCGTGAATCAGATATCTGAGTGAAAAGTTATAGCCATTTGAATTTCTCAAGAGCTTACGTTGTAGAATTCTGAGCGTCTCGATATATCATGGGCGTCGATCATACATTCGAGTGAAAAGTTATGCCCGTTTGTGTTTGCCGAGTGTTTCCGTGTTCAATTTTGTGGGTCTCGAAATATGATACACGTGAATCGGAAATTCCGAGTGAAAGGTTAAGGCCATTTGAATTTCTCGCGAGCTTCTGTTGTTCAATTTTGAGCATCTCGATATATAATCGGCATCGATCACACATTCGAGTCAAAAGTTATATTCATTTGAATTAGCCAAGAGCTTCCATGTTCAATTTCGAGGGTCTCGATATCTTATGCACGTGAAACGGATATCCGAGTGAAAAGTTATAGCCATTTTAATTTCTGAAGAGCTTCTGTTGTTCAATTTTGAGCGTCTCGATATATCATGGGCGTCGATCATACATTTGAGTCAAAAGTTATGGCTGTTTGAAATTGCCGAGAGCTTCCTTGTTCAATTTCGAGGGTCTGATATATGATGCAGGTGAATCGGACATCCGAGTAAAAAGTTATAGCCATGTGAATTTCTCGCGAGCTTCTGTTGTTTAATTTTGAGCGTCTTGAAATATAATCGGCATCGATGATACATTCGAGTCAAAAGTTATGGACGTTTGAATTTTCCGAGAGCTTCCGTGTTCAATTTTTAGGGTCTTGATATATTATGTGCGTGAATCGGACATCCGAGTTAAAAGTTATAGGCATTGGAATTTCTCCAGAGCTTCCGTTGTACAATTTTGAGCGTCTCGATATATCATGGGCATCGATCATACTTTCGAGTAAAAAGTTATGCCGGTTTGTATTTGCCGAGTGTTTCCGTGTGCAGTTCTGTGGGTCTCGATATATGATGCACATGAATCGGACATCCGAGTGAAAAGTTATAGCCATTTAAATTTCTTGAGAGCTTCCGTTGTTCAATTTTGAGCATCTCGATATATCATGGGCGTCGATCATACATTCAACTCAAATGTTATTGGAATTTGAATTTGACGAGAGCTTCCCTATTGAATTTCAAGGGTCTCGATATATGATGCACGTGAATCGGATATCCGAGAGAAAATTTATGGCCATTTGAATTTCTCGAGAGCTTCTGTTGTTCAATTTTGAGTGTCTCAATATATAATCGGCCCCGATCATACATTCGAGTCAAAAGTTATGGTTGTTTGAATTTGCCAAGAGCTTCCATGTTCAATTTCGAGGGTCTCGATATCTTATGCGCGTGAATCGGGCATCCGAGTGAAAATTTATGGCCATTTTAATTTCTCAAGAGCTTTCATTGTCCAATTTTGAGGGTCTCGATATATCATGGGCATCTATCACATATTTGAGTCAAAAAATATGGTTGTTTGAATTTGCCGACAGCTTCCTTGTTCAATTTTGAGGGTCTCGATATATTATGCGCGTGAATCGGACATCCGAGTGAAAAGTTATAGCCATTTAAATTCTCGAGAGATTCCGTTGTTCAATTTTGAGCGTCTCGATATATAATGGGCATCGATCATACATTCGAGTCAAAGATTATGGCTGTTTGAATTTGCCGAGAGCTTCCGTGTTACAAATTGTGGGTCTTGATATATGATGCACGTGAATCGGACATCCGAGTGAAAAGTTATAGTCATTTCAATTTCTCGAGAGCTTCTGTTGTTCAATTTTGAGCGTCTCGATATATTATCGGCGTCGATCATACTTTCGAGTCAAAAGTTATGGGCGTTTGGATTTGCCGAGAGCTGCCTTGTTCAATTTCGAGGGTCTCGATATATTATGCGCGTGAATCGGACATCCGAGTGAAAAGTTATAGCCATTTGTATTCTCGAGAGATTTCGTTGTTCAATTTTGAGCGTCTCGATATATCATCGGCATCGATCATACATTCGAGTCAAAGGTTATGGATGTTTGAATTTGCCGAGAGCTTTCGTGTTCAATTTCGAGGGACTCGATATATGATGCACGTGAATCGGACATCCGAGTGAAACGTTATACCCATTTGAATTTCTCCAGAGCTTCCGTTGTACAATTTTGAGCGTCTCGATATATCTTGGGCGTCAATCATACATTGGAGTGAAAAGTTATGCCCGTTTGTATTTGCCGAGTGTTTCCATGTTCAATTTTGTGGGTCTCGATATGAGATGCACGTGAATCGGACATCCGAGTGAAAAGTTATAGCCATTTGAATTTTTTGAGAGCTTTCGTTGTTCAATTTTGAGCGTCTCTATATATCATGGGCGTCGATCATACATTCGACTCAAAATTAATGCCGGTTTGTATTTGCTGAGTGTTTCCGTGTTCAACTTTGTGGGTCTTGATATATGATGCACGTGAATCGGACATCCGAGTGAAAAGTTATAGCCATTTGAATTTCTTGAGAGCTTCTGTTGTTCAATTTTGAGAGTCTCAATATATCATGGGCGTCGATCATGCATTCGACTCAAAAGTTATGGCCATTTGAATTTTCCAAGAGCTTCCATGTTCAATTTTGAGGGACTCGATATATGATGCATGTGAATCGGACATCCGAGTGAAAAGTTATAGCCATTTGAATTCTCGAGATTCCGTTGTTCAATTTTGAGCGTCTCGATATATAATGGGCATCGATCATACATTCGAGTCAAAGGTTATGGCTGTTTGAATTTGCCGAGAGCTTCATTGTTCAATTTCGTGGGACTCGATATATGATGCATGTGAATCGGACATCCGAGTGAAAAGTTATAGCCATTTAAATTCTCGAGAGATTCCGTTGTTCAATTTTGAGAGTCGCGATATGTCATGGGCGTCCATCATACATTCGACTCAAAAGTTATGGCCATTTGAATTTTCCAAGAGCTTCCATGTTCAATTTCGAGGGTCTCGATATCTCATGGGCGTCGATCATACATTTGAGTCAAAAGTTATGGCCGTTTGGATATGCCGAGAGCTGCCTTGTTCAATTTCGAGGGTCTCGATATATTATGCGCGTGAATCGGACATCCGAGTGAAAAGTTATAGCCATTTAAATTCTCGAGAGATTCCGTTGTTCAATTTTGAGCGTCTCGATATATAATGGGCATCGATCATACATTTGAGTCAAAGGTTATGGCTGTTTGAATTTGCCGAGAGCTTCCGTGTTCAACTTTGTGGGTCTTGATATATGATGCACGTGAATCGGACATCCGAGTGAAAAGTTATAGCCATTTCAATTTCTCGAGAGCTTCTGTTGTTCAATTTTGAGCGTCTCGATATATTATCGGCGTCGATCATACTTTCGAGTCAAAAGTTATGGCCGTTTGGATTTGCCGAGAGCTTCCTTGTTCAATTTCGAGGGTCTCGATATATTAAGTGCGTGAATCGGACATCCGAGTTAGAAGTTATAGCCATTTGAATTTCTCGAGAGATTCCGTTGTTCAATTTTGAGCGTCTCAATATATCATGGGCATCGATCATACATTCGAGTCAAAGGTTATGGATGTTTGAATTTGTAGAGAGCTTCCGTATTCAATTTCGAGGGACTCGATATATGATGCACGTGAATCAGAGATCCGAATGAAAAGTTATAGCCATTCGATATATGGCCATTTTGAGCGTCTTCATATATAATGGGCGTCGATCATACATTCGACTCAAAAGTTATTTGCCGAGTGAAAAGTTATAGCCATTTGAATTCTCGAGAGATTCCGTTGTTGAATTTTGAGCGTCTCGATATATCATGGGCATCGATCATACATTCGAGTCAAAGGTTATGGCCGTTTGAATTTTTTGAGAGCTTCCGTTGTTCAATTTTGAGCGTCTCGATATATCATGGGCGTCGATCATACATTCGACTCAAAATTAATGCCGGTTTGTATTTGCTGAGTATTTCCGTGTTCAATTTTGTGGGTCTCGATATATGATGCACGTGAATTGGACATCCGAGTGAAAAGTTATAGCCATTTCAATTTTTTGAGAGCTGCTGTTGTTCAATTTTGAGCGTCTTGATATATAATGGGCGTCGATCATACATTCGACTCAAAAGTTATGGCCATTTGAATTTTCCAAGAGCTTCCATGTTCAATTTCGAGGGTCTCGATATCTTAGGCGCGTGAATCGGGCATCCGAGTGAAAACCTATAGCCATTTGAATTCTTGAGAGATTCCGTTGTTCAATTTTGAGCGTCTCGATATATAATCGGCATCGACCATACATTCGAGTCAAAGGTTATGACTGTTTGAATTTGACGAGAGCTTCCGTGTTCAATTTCGTGGGACTTGATATATGATGCATGTGAATCGGACATCCGAGTGAAAAGTTATAGCCATTTGAATTCTCGAGAAATTCCGTTGTTCAATTTTGAGCGTCTCGATATATAATGGGCATCGATCATACATTCGAGACAAAGGTTATGGCTGTTTGAATTTGCCGATAGCTTCCGTGTTCAATTTCGAGCGACTCGATATATGATGCACGTGAATCGGACATCCGAGTGAAAAGTTATAGCCATTTGAATTTCTCGAGAGCTTCTGTTGTTCAATTTTGAGCGTCTCGATATATTATCGACGTCGATCATACTTTCGAGTCAAAAGTTATGGCCGTTTTGATTTGTCGAGAGCTTCCTTGTTCAATTTCGAGGGTCTCGATATATTAAGCGCGTGAATCGGACATCCGAGTTAAAAGTTATAGCCATTTGAATTTCTCGAGAGATTCCGTTGTTTAATTTTGAGCGTCTCAATATATCATGGACATGGATCATACATTCGAGTCAAAGGTTATGGATGTTTGAATTTGTCGAGAGCTTCCGTATTCAATTTCGAGGGACTCGATATATGATGCACGTGAATCAGAGATCCGAGTGAAAAGTTATAGCCATTTGAATTTCTTGAGAGCTTCTATTGTTCAATTTAGAGCGTCTCGATATATCATGGGCGTCGATCATACAATCGACTCAAAAGTTATGGCCATTTGAATTTTCCAAGAGCTTCCATGTTCAATTTCGAGGGTCTCGATATCTTAGGCCCGTGAATCGGGCATCCAAGTGAAAAGTTATAGCCATTTGAATTCTCGAGAGATTCCGTTGTTCAATTTTGAGCGTCTCGATATATCATGGGCATCGATCATACATTCGATATGATGCATGTGAATCGGACATCCGAGTGAAAAGTTATAGCCATTTTGAATTTGTCGAGAGCTTCTGTTGTTCAATTCTGAGCGTCTTGATATATCTTGGGCGTCAATCATACATTGGAGTGAAAAGTTATGCTCGTTTGTATTTGCCGAGTGTTTCCGTGTTCAGTTTTGTGGGTCTCGATATATGATGCACGTGAATCGGACATCCGAGTGAAAATTTATAGCCATTTAAATTTCTTGAGAGCTTCCGTTGTTTAATTTTGAGCGTCTCGATATATCATGGGTGTCTATCATTCATTCGACTCAAAAGTTATTGCCATTTGAATTTGACGAGAGCTTCCCTATTCAATTTTGAGAGTCTCGATATATGATGCACATGAATCGAATATCCGAGAGAAAATTTGTGGCCATTTGAATTTCTCCAGAGCTTCTGTTGTTCAATTTTGAGTGTCTCGATATATAATCGGCCCCGATCATACATTCGAGTCAAAAGTTATGGTTTTTTGAATTTGCCAAGAGCTTCCATGTTCAATTTCGAGGGTCTCGATATCTTATGCGCGTGAATCGGACATCCGAGTGAAAAGTTATGGCCATTTGAATTTCTCAACAGCTTTCATTGTTCAATTTTGAGCGTCTCGATTTATCATGGGTATCGATCATACATTTCAGTCAAAAGTTATGGCCGTTTGAATTTGCCGAGAGCTTCAGTGTTCAATTTCGAGGATCTCCATATATTATGCGCGTGAATCGGATATCCGAGTGAAAAGTTATAGCCATTTGAATTCTCGAGAGGTTCCGTTGTTCAATTTTGAGCGTCTCGATATATCACCGGCATCGATCATACATTCGAGTCAAAGGTTTTGGCTGTTTGAATTTGTCGAGAGCTTCCGTGTTCAATTTCGAGGGACTCGATATATGATGCACGAGAATCGTACATCCGAGTGAAAAGTTATACAATGTGAATTTTTCGCGAGCTTCTGTTGTTCAATTTTTTGCGTCTTGATATATAATCGGCATCAATCATACATTTAAGTCAAAAGTTATGGCCGTTTGAATTTTCCGAGAGCTTCCGTGTTCAATTTCGAGGGACTCGACATATGATGCGCGTGAATCGGACATTCAAGTGAAAAGTTATAGCCATTTTGAATTTCTCAAGAGCTTTGATTGTTCAATTTTGAGCGTCTCGATATATCATGGGTATCAATCATACATTTGAGTCAAATGTTATGGCCGTTTGAATTTGTCGAGAGCTTCAGTGTTCAATTTCGAGGGTCTCCATATATTATGCGCGTGAATCGGACATCCGAGTGAAAAGTTATAGCCATTTTGAATTTCTCGAGAGCTTCGGTTGTTCAATTTTAAGCGTCTCGATATATCATGGGCATCGATCATACATTCGAGTCGAAGGCTATGGATGTTTGAATTTGCCGACAGCTTCCTTGTTCAATTTCGAGGGTCTCGATATATTATGCACGTGAATCGGACATCCGAGTTAAAAGTTATAGCCATTTGAATTTTTCAAGAGCTTCCGATGTACAATTTTGAGCGTCTCGATATATCTTGGGCGTCAATCATACATTGGAGTGAAAAGTTATGCCCACTTGTATTTGCCGAGTGTTTCCGTGTTCAATTTTGTGGGTCTCGATATATGATGCACGTGAATCAGACATCCTAGTGAAAAGTTATAGCCATTTGAATTTCTTGAGAGCTTCTGTTGTTCAATTTAGAGCGTCTCGATATATCATGGGCGTCGATCATACATTCTACTCAAAAGTTATGGCCATTTGAATTTTCCTAGAGCTTCCATGTTCTATTTCGAGGGTCTCGATATCTTAGGCGCGTGAATCGGGCATCCGAGTGAAAATTTATAGCCATTTCAATTCTTGAGAGATTTCGTTGTTCAATTTTTAGCGTCTCGATATATCATGGGCATCGATAATACATTCGAGTCAAAGGTTATGGCTGTTTGAATTTGTCGAGAGCTTCCGTGTTCAATTTTGTGGGACTCGATATATGATGCATGTGAATCGGACATCCGAGTGAAGAGTTATAGCCATTTGAATTCACGAGAGATTCCGTTATTCAATTTTGAGCGTGTCGATATATCATGGGCGTCGATCATACATTCGAGTCAAAGGTTAAGGCTGTTTGAATTTGCCGAGAGCTTCCGTGTTCAATTACGAGGGTCTCGATATATTATGCGCGTGAATCGGACATCCGAGTTAAAAGTTATAGCCATTTGAATTTCTCCAGAGCATTCGTTGTACAATTTTGAGCGTCTCGATATATCTTGGGCGTCAATCATACATTGGAGTGAAACGTTATTCCCGTTTGTATTTGCCGAGTGTTTCCGTGTTCAATTTTTTGGGTCTCGATATATGATGCACGTGAATCGGAAGTCCGAGTGAAAACTTATAGCCATTTGAATTTTTTGAGAGCTTCCGTTGTTCAATTTTGAGCGTCTCGATATATCATGGGCGTCGATCATACATTCGACTCAAAATTAATGCCGGTTTGTATTTGCCGAGTGTTTCCGTGTTCAACTTTGTGGGTCTCGATATATGATGCACGTGAATAGGACATCCGAGTGAAAAGTTATAGCCATTTGAATTTCTTGAGAGCTTCTGTTGTTCAATTTTGAGCGTCTCGATATATCATGGGCGTCGATCATACATTCGACTCAAAAGTGATGGCCATTTGAATTTTCCAAGAGCTTGCATGTTCAATTTCGAGGGTCTCGATATCTTAGGCGCGTGAATCGGGCATCCGAGTGAAAATTTATAGCCATTTGAATTCTCGAGAGATTACGTTGTTCAATTTTGAGCGTCTCGATATATCATGGGCATCGATCATACATTCGAGTCAAAGGTTCTGGCTGTTTGAATTTGCCGAGAGCTTCCATGTTCAATTTCGTGGGACTCGATATATGATGCATGTGAATCGGACATCCGAGTGAAAAGTTGTAGCCATTTTGAATTTGTCGAGAGCTTCTGTTGTTTAATTTTAAGCGTCTTGATATATCTTGGGCGTCAATCATACATTGGAGTGAAAAGTTATGCCCGTTTGTATTTGTCGAGTGTTTCAGTGTTCAGTTTTGTGGGTCTCGATATATGATGCACGTGAATCGGACATCCGAGTGAAAAGTTATAGCTATTTAAATTTCTTGAGAGCTTCTGTTGTTTAATTTTGAGCGTCTCGATATATCATGGGTGTCGATCATACATTCGACTAAAAAATTATTGCCATTTGAATTTGACGAGAGCTTCCCTACTCAATTTTCAGGGTCTCGATATATGATGCATGTGAATCGAATATCCGAGAGAAAAGTTATGGCCGTTTGAATTTCTCCAGAGCTTCTGTTGTTCAATTTTGAGTGTCTCAATATATAATCGGCCCCGATCATACATTCGAGTCAAAAGTTATGGTTTTTTGAATTTGCCAAGAGCTTCCATGTTCAATTTCGAGGGTCTCGATATCTTATGTGCGTGAATCGGACATCCGAGTGAAAAGTTATGGCCATTTGAATTTCTCAAGAGCTTTCATTGTTCAATTTTGAGCGTCTCGATATATCATGGGTATCGATCATACATTTGAGTCAAAAGTTATGGCCGTTTGAATTTGCCGAGAGCTTCAGTGTTCAATTTCGAGGGTCTCCATATACGATGCACATGAATCGGACATCCGAGTGAAAAGTTATAGCCATTTGAATTCTCGAGAGATTTCGTTGTTGAATTTTGAGCGTCTCGATATATAATGGGCATCGACCATACATTCAAGTCAAAGGTTATGGCTGTTTGAATTTGCCGAGAGCTTCCGTGTTCAATTTCGTGGGACTCGATATATGATGCATGTGAATCGGACATCCGAGTGAAAAGTTATAGCCATTTGAATTCTCGAGAGATTCCGTTGTTCAATTTTGAGTGTCTCGATATATCATGGGCATCGATCATACATTCGAGTCAAAGGTTATGGCTGTTTGAATTTGCCGAGAGCTTTCGTGTTCAATTTCGTGGGACTCGATATATGATGCATGTGAATCGGACATCCGAGTGAAAAGTTATAGGCATTTGAATTTCTTGAGAGCTTCTGTAGTTCAATTTAGAGCGTCTCAATATATAATGGGCATCGATCATACATTCGAGTCAAAGGTTATGGCTGTTTGAATTTGTCCAGAGCTTCCGTGTTCAATTTCGAGCGACTCGATATATGATGCACGTGAATCGGACATCCGAGTGAAAAGTTATAGCCATTTGAATTTCTTGAGAGCTTCTGTTGTTCAATTTTGAGCGTCTCGATATATCATGGGCGTCGATCATACATTCGACTCAAAAGTTATGGCCATTTGAATTTTCCAAGAGCTTCCATGTTCAATTTCGAGGGTCTCGATATCTTAGGCGCGTGAATCGGGCATCCGAGTGAAAAGTTATAGCCATTTGAATTCTCGAGAGATTACGTTGTTCAATTTTGAGCGTCTCGATATATCATGGGCATCGATCATACATTCGAGTCAAAGGTTATGTCTGTTTGAATTTGCCGAGAGCTTCCGCGTTCAATTTCGTGGGACTCGATATATGATGCATGTGAATCGGACATCCGAGTGAAAAGTTATAGCTATTTTGAATTTGTCGAGAGCTTCTGTTGTTCAATTCTAAGCGTCTTGATATATCTTGGGCGTCAATCATACATTGGAGTGAAAAGTTATGCCCGTTTGTATTTGCCAAGTGTTTCCGTGTTCAGTTTTGTGGGTCTCGATATATGATGCATGTGAATCGGACATCCAAGTGAAAAGTTATAGCTATTTAAATTTCTTGAGAGCTTCCGTTGTTTTATTTTGAGCGTCTCGATATATCATGGGTGTCGATCATACATTCGACTCAAAAGTTATTGCCATCTAAATTTGACGAGAGCTTCCCTATTCAATTTTGAGGGTCTCGATATATGATGAATGTGAATCGAATATCCGAGAGAAAAAGTTATGCCCATTTGAATTTCTCCAGAGTTTCTGTTGTTATATTTTGAGTGTCTCAATATATAATTGGCCCCGATCATACATTCGAGTCAAAAGTTATGGTTTTTTGAATTTGCCAAGAGCTTCCATGCTCAATTTCGAGGGTCTCGATATCTTATACGCGTGAATCGGACATCCGAGTGAAAAGTTATGGCCATTTGAATTTCTCAAGAGCTTTCATTGTTCAATTTTGAGCGTCTCGATATATCATGGGTATCGATCATACATTTGAGTCAAAATTTATGGCCGTTTGAATTTGCCGAGAGCTTCAGTGTTCAATTTCGAGGGTCTCCATATATTATGCGCGTGAATCGGACATCCGAGTGAAAAGTTATAGCCATTTGAATTCTCGAGAGATTCCGTTGTTCAATTTTGAGCGTCTCGATATATCATGGGCATCGATCATACATTCGAGTCAAAGGTTCTGGCTGTTTGAATTTGCCGAGAGCTTCCATGTTCAATTTCGTGGGACTCGATATATGATGCATGTGAATCGGACATCCGAGTGAAAAGTTATAGCCATTTTGAATTTGTCGAGAGATTCCGTTGTTCAATTTTGAGCGTCTCAATATATCATGGGCAACGATCATACATTCGAGTCAAAGGTTATGGCTGTTTGAATTTGCCGAGTGTTTCAGTGTTCAATTTCGAGTGACTCGATATATGATGCACGTGAATCGGACATCCGAGTGAAAAGTTATAGCTATTTAAATTTCTTGAGAGCTTCTGTTGTTTAATTTTGAGCGTCTCGATATATCATGGGTGTCGATCATACATTCGACTTAAAAATTGTTGCCATTTGAATTTGACGAGAGCTTCCCTACTCAATTTTCAGGGTCTCGATATATGATGCATGTGAATCGAATATCCGAGAGAAAAGTTATGGCCGTTTGAATTTCTCCAGAGCTTCTGTTGTTCAATTTTGAGTGTCTCAATATATAATCGGCCCCGATCATACATTCGAGTCAAAAGTTATGGTTTTTTGAATTTGCCAAGAGCTTCCATGTTCAATTTCGAGGGTCTCGATATCTTATGCGCGTGAATCGGACATCCGAGTGAAAAGTTATGGCCATTTGAATTTCTCAAGAGCTTTCATTGTTAAATTTTGAGCGTCTCGATATATCATGGGTATCGATCATACATTTGAGTCAAAAGTTATGGCCGTTTGAATTTGCCGAGAGCTTCAGTGTTCAATTTCGAGGGTCTCCATATACGATGCACATGAATCGGACATCCGAGTGAAAAGTTATAGCCATTTGAATTCTCGAGAGATTTCGTTGTTGAATTTTGAGCGTCTCGATATATAATGGGCATCGACCATACATTCAAGTCAAAGGTTATGGCTGTTTGAATTTGCCGAGAGCTTCCGTGTTCAATTTCGTGGGACTCGATATATGATGCATGTGAATCGGACATCCGAGTGAAAAGTTATAGCCATTTGAATTCTCGAGAGATTCCGTTGTTCAATTTTGAGTGTCTCGATATATCATGGGCATCGATCATACATTCGAGTCAAAGGTTATGGCTGTTTGAATTTGCCGAGAGCTTTCGTGTTCAATTTCGTGGGACTCGATATATGATGCATGTGAATCGGACATCCGAGTGAAAAGTTATAGGCATTTGAATTTCTTGAGAGCTTCTGTAGTTCAATTTAGAGCGTCTCAATATATAATGGGCATCGATCATACATTCGAGTCAAAGGTTATGGCTGTTTGAATTTGTCCAGAGCTTCCGTGTTCAATTTCGAGCGACTCGATATATGATGCACGTGAATCGGACATCCGAGTGAAAAGTTATAGCCATTTGAATTTCTTGAGAGCTTCTGTTGTTCAATTTTGAGCGTCTCGATATATCATGGGCGTCGATCATACATTCGACTCAAAAGTTATGGCCATTTGAATTTTCCAAGAGCTTCCATGTTCAATTTCGAGGGTCTCGATATCTTAGGCGCGTGAATCGGGCATCCGAGTGAAAAGTTATAGCCATTTGAATTCTCGAGAGATTACGTTGTTCAATTTTGAGCGTCTCGATATATCATGGGCATCGATCATACATTCGAGTCAAAGGTTATGTCTGTTTGAATTTGCCGAGAGCTTCCGCGTTCAATTTCGTGGGACTCGATATATGATGCATGTGAATCGGACATCCGAGTGAAAAGTTATAGCTATTTTGAATTTGTCGAGAGCTTCTGTTGTTCAATTCTAAGCGTCTTGATATATCTTGGGCGTCAATCATACATTGGAGTGAAAAGTTATGCCCGTTTGTATTTGCCAAGTGTTTCCGTGTTCAGTTTTGTGGGTCTCGATATATGATGCATGTGAATCGGACATCCAAGTGAAAAGTTATAGCTATTTAAATTTCTTGAGAGCTTCCGTTGTTTTATTTTGAGCGTCTCGATATATCATGGGTGTCGATCATACATTCGACTCAAAAGTTATTGCCATCTAAATTTGACGAGAGCTTCCCTATTCAATTTTGAGGGTCTCGATATATGATGAATGTGAATCGAATATCCGAGAGAAAAAGTTATGCCCATTTGAATTTCTCCAGAGTTTCTGTTGTTATATTTTGAGTGTCTCAATATATAATTGGCCCCGATCATACATTCGAGTCAAAAGTTATGGTTTTTTGAATTTGCCAAGAGCTTCCATGCTCAATTTCGAGGGTCTCGATATCTTATACGCGTGAATCGGACATCCGAGTGAAAAGTTATGGCCATTTGAATTTCTCAAGAGCTTTCATTGTTCAATTTTGAGCGTCTCGATATATCATGGGTATCGATCATACATTTGAGTCAAAATTTATGGCCGTTTGAATTTGCCGAGAGCTTCAGTGTTCAATTTCGAGGGTCTCCATATATTATGCGCGTGAATCGGACATCCGAGTGAAAAGTTATAGCCATTTGAATTCTCGAGAGATTCCGTTGTTTAATTTTGAGCGTCTCGATATATCATGGGCATCGATCATACATTTGAGTCAAAAGTTATGGCCGTTTGAATTTGCCGAGAGCTTCAGTGTTCAATTTCAAGGGTCTCGATATATTATGCGCGTGAATCGGACATCCGAGTGAAAAGTTATAGCCATTTGAATTCTCGAGAGATTCCGTTGTTCAATTTTGAGCGTCTCAATATATCATGGGCAACGATCATACATTCGAGTCAAAGGTTATGGCTGTTTGAATTTGCCGAGATCTTCCGTGTTCAATTTCGAGGGACTCGATATATGATGCACGAGAATCGTACATCCGAGTGAAAAGTTATAGCCATGTGAATTTTTTGCGAGCTTCTGTTGTTCAATTTTTAGCGTCTTGATATATAATCGGCATCAATCATACATTCGAGTCAAAATTTATGGCGGTTTGAATTTGCCGAGAGCTTCAGTGTTCAATTTCGAGGGTCTCGATATATTATGCGCGTGAATCGGACATCCGAGTGAAAAGTTATAGCCATTTGAATTCTAGAGAGATTCCGTTGTTTAATTTTGAGCGTCTCAATATATCATGGGCATCGATCATACATTCGAGTCGAAGGTTATCGATGTTTGAATTTGCCGAGAGCTTCCGTGTTCAATTTCGAGGTACTCGATATATGATGCGCGTGAATCGGACATCCGAGTGAAAAGTTATACCCATTTTGAATTTCTCAAGAGCTTTCATTGTTCAATTTTGAGCGTCTCGATATATCATGGGTATCGATCATACATTTGAGTCAAAAGTTATGGATGTTTGAATTTGCCGAGAGCTTCCGTGTTCAATTTCAAGGGACTCGATATATGATGCACGTGAATCGGACATCCGAGTGAAAAGTTATAGCCATTTGAAATTCTCGAGAGGTTCTGTTCTTCAATTTTGAGCGTCTCGATTTATCTTGGGCGTCAATCATACATTGGAATCAAAAGTTATGCCCGTTTGTATTTGATGAGTGTTTCCCTGTTCAATTTTGTGGGTCTCGATATATGATGCACGTGAATTGGACATCCTAGTGAAAAGTTATAGCCATTTGAATTTCTTGAGAGCTTCTGTTGTTCAATTTTGAGCGTCTCAATATATCATGGGCGTCGATCATACATTCGACTCAAAAGTTATGGCCATTTGACTTTTCCGAGAGCTTCCATGTTCAATTTCGAAGGTCTCGATATCTTGGGCACGTGAATCGGGCATCCAAGTGAAAAGTTATAGCCATTTTAATTCTCGAGAGATTCCGTTGTTCAATTTTGAGCGTCTCGATATATCATGGGCATCGATCATACATTCGAGTCAAAGGTTATGCCTGTTTGAATTTGCCGAGAGTTTCCGTGTTCAATTTCGAGGAACTCGATATATGATGCACGAGAATCGTACATCCGAGTGAAAAGTTATAGCCATCTGAATTTTTCGCGAGCTTCTGTTGTTCAATTTTGAGCGTCTTGATATATAATCGGCATTGATCATACATTCGAGTCAAAAGTTATGGCCGTTTGAATTTGCCGAGAGCTTCAGTGTTCAATTTCGAGGGTCTCGATATATTATCCGCGTGAATCGGACATCCGAGTGAAAAATTATAGCCATTTGAATTCTCGAGAGATTCCGTTGTTCAATTTTGAGCGTCTCAATATATCATGGGCATCGATCATACATTCGAGTCAAAAGCTATGGATGTTTGAATTTGCTGAGAGCTTCCGTGTTCAATTTCAAGGGTCTCGATATATGATGCACGTGAATCGGAATCCGAGTGAAAAGTTATAGCCATTTGAAATTCTCGAGAGGTTCTGTTCTTCAATTTTGAGCGTCTCGATATATCTTGGGCGTCAATCATACATTGGAGTGAAAAGTTATGCCCGTTTGGATTTGCCGAGTGTTTCCCTGTTCAATTTTGTGGGTCTCGATATATGATGCACGTGAATTGGACATCCTAGTGAAAAGTTGTAGTGATATGAACCCTCATGGCACAAGGGCTGACTTAGGATCGTCTAGGATTAAACCTTGATGGAAAATGCGGAAATTGATTAAGGAAAGGATGGAAAATAAGGTGGTTAATTTCGTGGGTCTTAATAAGGTGGTTTCTGGCATAAAATGGATGAATGGGATGGTAAAACGTAGGCTAAGTGGTGGCTGGACAGAAATATAGAAATGGCAATAACGGAAGCTACAGGGCTCCAAATGAGGTGATTCCAAAACGAGGTGAAAGGTCTCGTTTTGAAAGTCAATTTAGGCTCAAGAATCACTTAATTTGAGTGCGTAAAATGGGAGTTATGGCCACGAGATAATTCTGGGCAGAGGTGGATTTTCTGGAATTGTGGTTTGAAAGAACAAGGGTGAAGATGAAAGGAAGGAAAGAATCACTCTTTCCAGCGAGGGCAACACACAAAGGTTGTGAAAGTCCTTTGATACAGCCAGGGTGTTCTTGAATCACTCAAGAATTTAGGAGAATCACTCTCACTAAGATAAAAGAGATAAACTCTAATTTTCTGAATAAAACTCAACTTGTGTTTATTGATAAAATGGTTCAGCTTATATAGAAACTTTACAGCAGATTTTAGTAATGACCCACTAACCTAGAATTAAAATAACTTAATGCCATTAACCTATGGAATTAAAAAAAACTTAATGGCTAAGTGTAACTGAAATTGTGGCAACCAAAAGTCACCCCCAACAGCCAACAAGTCAGCCACCATTTGGTCTCCCAAAAGGCTGATGCCTAGGTTGCCAATTGGGCCCTTATTACAACTTGAACTAAACCTAACTAAAGCCCTTTTAGTTGATTAACCCAAAACATATTTTTGGTCAGCCAACTTTACAAGGATTGGGCCATTATTTAGACAGACTAAACACTCTAAAATTGAAACAAAGTGGTGTCATTTAGTCCTCCTCCATTTGGGCCATGATACAACTCACAACCTTGGACTTTTCTCCTTGAAACTTGGGCTTGTATTCAAATAGTATGGACAGCACTTGTTGAAGAGCTTCCTTGGCTTTCCTTGCTCTAGCCCTTGTCATAGGTCCTCCAAGTCCTTCAAGTGGATCCTTGCCCTTGCTCTTGGTCATGTCCTCATCATATAGCCATTTGAATTTCTTGAGAGCTTCTGTTGTTCAATTTTGAGCGTCTCAATATATCATGGGCGTCGATCATACATTCGACTCAAAAGTTATGGCCATTTGACTTTTCCGAGAGCTTCCATGTTCAATTTCGAAGGTCTCGATATCTTGGGCACGTGAATCGGGCATCCAAGTGAAAAGTTATAGCCATTTGAATTCTCGAGAGATTCCGTTGTTCAATTTTGAGCGTCTCGATATATCATGGGCATCGATCATACACTCGAGTCGAAGGTTATGGATGTTTGAATTTGTCGAGAGCTTCCGGGTTCAATTTTGAGGTACTCGATATATGATGCACGTGAATCGGACATCCGAGTGAAAAGTTATAGCCATTTTAATTTGTCGAGAGCTTTTGTTCTTCAATTTTGAGCGTCTCGATATATTATCGGCGTCGATCATACTTTCGAGTCAAAAGTTATGGCCGTTAGGATTTGCCGAGAGCTTCCATGTTCAATTTCGAGTGTCTCGATATATTATGCGTGTGAATTGGACATCCGAGTTAAAAGTTATAGCCATTTGAATTTTTCCAGAGCTTCCGTTGTACAATTTTGAGCGTCTCGATATATCTTGGGCGTCAATCATACATTGGAGTGAAAAGTTATGCCCGTTTGTATTTGCCGAGTGTTTCTGTGTTCAACTTTGTGGCTCTCTGATGCAAGCTCCATTGGAGCTTGTAGGCCTAGGATCTTCTTCATCAATGGATTCCTTTGCTTCTTGGAAGATAAATGGCAGCGGAATGGAGAAGGAAGAGAGAGAGGAGACGCCACTTCAAGGAGAAGATGAGTCTAGAAGAAGCTCACCACCATAGGAGGCCATGGATAAGAGCTTGGAGGAAGAAGGAGATGAATGAAGGGAGAGGGAGAGAAGAGCACGAAATTTAGTGCTCAAAAGGAGCTCTGAAATCTGAAGTTAATATTCAAATGATCAAAGTTCAAAAAAATACACACACATGACCTCTATTTATAGCCTAAGTGTCACACAAAATTGGAGGGAAATTCAAATTTCACTTGAATTTGAAATTGAATTTGTGGAGCCAAACTTTGGAGCCAAAATTTCACTAATTATGATTAGTGAATTTTAGTTATGGTTCAGCCCACTAATCCAAGATCAATTCCAAGATTCTCCACTAAGTGTGCTTAGGTGTCATGAGGCATGAAAAGCATGAAGGACATGCACAAAGTGTGACTATATGATGTGGCAATGGGGTGTAGTAAGCAAATGCTCACCTCCCCCTCTAAAATTTAATTGGATTGGGCTTCTACCAATTCAATTAAATTTATTTCCAGCCACACACATCAAATATCCACTTAGTGCATGTGAAATTACAAAACTACCCCTAATACAAAAACTAGTCTAGGTGCCCAAAAATACAAGGGCTGAAAAATCCTATATTTCTAGGGTACCCTACCTACAATATGGAGCCCTATATACAAGGACCAAATATAATGACATCCTAGTCTAATATGTACAAAGATAATTGGACCCAACCTTGGCCCATGGGCTCAGAAATCTACCCTAAGGTTCATGAGAACCCTAGGGCCTTCTTCAGCAGCTCTAGCCCAATCTTCTTGGAGCCTCTTGCTCATGGTTCTTGTGATTGGTCCCTTCCTAGGGAGGATTGCATCACTCTCGATATATGATGCAAGTGAATCGGACATCCTAGTGAAAAGTTATAGCCATTTGAATTTCTTGAGAGCTTCTGTTGTTCAATTTAGAGCGTCTCCATATATCATGGGCGTCGATCATACATTCGACTCAAAAGTCATGGCCATTTGAATTTGCCGAGAGCTTCCATGTTCAATTTCGAGGGTCTCGGTATATGATGCATGTGAATCGGACATCCGAGTGAAAAGTTATAGCCATTTTGAATTTCTTGAGAGCTTCTGTTGTTCAATTTTGAGCGTCTCGACATAATATCAGCGTCGATCATACTTTCGAGTCAAAAGTTATGGCTGTTTGGATTTGCTGAGAGCTTCATTGTTCAATTTCGAGGGTCTCGATATCTTATGCGCGTGAATCAGACATCTAAGTGAAAAGTTATAGCCATTTGAATTTCTCCACAGCTTTCGTTGTACAATTCTGAGCGTTTCGATATATCGTTGGCATCGATCATACATTCGAGTGAAAAGTTATGCCCGTTTGTATTTGCCGAGTGTTTCCATGTTCAGTTTTGTGGGTCTCGATATATGATGCACGTGAATCGGACATCCGAGTGAAAAGTAATAGCCATTTGAATTTCTTGAGAGCTTCTGTTGTTCAATTTTGAGCGTCTCGATATATCATGGGCGTCGATCATACATTCGACTCAAAAGTTATGGCCATTTGAATTTTCCAAGAGCTTAAATGTTCAATTTCGAGGGTCTCGGTATCTTAGGCGCGTGAATCGGGCATCCGAGTGAAAAGTTATAGCCATTTGAATTCTCGAGAGATTCCGTTGTTCAATTTTGAGCATCTCGATATACATGGGCATCGATCATACATTCGAGTCAAGGGTTATGGCTGTTTGAATTTGCCGAGAGCTTCCATGTTCAATTTCGTGGGACTCGAGATCGTGATGGCGGCACAACTAATCCATGATCGAGTGGAGATGGAGTGCCTAGAGGGAGCTTGGGAGACCCTCGAAGGCAACACGAGGTGTCGATTTCGGGGCACGATTCGATTCACGGCTACTTCTTTGGTGCATCCAGATGAACCTGCACGGACGCTTCAGCGCACTGTGGAGTGGATACTACCCACGCCTACACCACATCGTCTAGTGGAGCCCGTCCAAGTGATCGAGGTAACGTCATCCGAGGAAGACCCTGAGGAGGATCTTGAGGAGCTACCTCCTGAGCCTGCTGTGGATGCTCTTGACTTTCTAAAGGGTGATGAGGATCCACTTCTTGAGGTGGATTCTCCCGAGGAAGTCATGTCGGCATCTGAGGCAGATTCTACGGAGGATAGTGGCCTGGGGGAGATGGCGATCAGCGGAGGCTCTTCATCATAGTGGACAGTTCCATGGATTAGTTTTATATACTTTTTGAGGGTGGGTGTATCTAGGACTGACTGTTAGGTTACTCTTTTGTTTTTGTATGGGTAGACCTGTTGTATAGGAATTTGATGATTGTATACAGGTGGCTGAAGCCATCACTGTGCACACCTTTGCTCTGGATGACACTATGTATTTTGTAAAACTCCCATATTTTGGATAGCTTTAAATGATGAATGTATTTATGATCAATCTTGTTATTTGAGAAGAAAGCCTTTGCAATTTTATTTGTAAAAGAGTTTATCGACCGTATTTTATTCTTTTATTTTCACGTGACGACCTAAAGTAATGGCTGGTACATTCCTCATTTTGAAACAGCAAATTAGTTTAGAGATTATGAGCGGTAAGAAAGAAATGACTCCGAATAGAGTTGTGAACTGGCCATTCAGGACTCTATAGTGAGGATTTTCCTTCTAAACCTAGTTATGGTGAAAATAGAAAGAAATGAAAAAGAAAAAGAAGAAAAAAAAAATTTACCATGGTTTTTGTTATTTAAATCATTACTATCAAACCAGTCATTAATTTAGGGACGCCACATATATCATGGGCATCGACCATACATTTGAGTCTAAAGTTATGGCCATTTGAATTTGCCGAGAGCTTCACTGTTCAATTTTGAGGGTCTCCATATATTATGCGCGTGAATCGAACATCCAAGTGAAAAGTTATAGCCATTTGAATTCTTGAGAGATTCCGTTGTTCAATTTTGAGCGTCTCGATATATCATGGGCATCGATCATACATTCGAGTCAAAGGTTATGGCTGTTTGAATTTGTCGACAGCTTCCGTGTTCAATTTAGAGGGACTCGATATATGATGCACGAGAATCGTACATCCGAGTGAAAAGTTATAGCCATGTGAATTTCTCGCGAGCTTTTGTATTTCAATTTTGAACGTCTCGATATATAATCGGCATCGATCATACATTCGAGTCAAACGTTAGGGCCGTTTGAATTTACCGAGAGCTTCCATGTTCAATTTCGAGGGTCTCGATATATTTTGCGCGTGAATCGGACATCCGAGTAAAAAGTTATAGCCATTTGAAGATCTTGAGAGCTTCCGTTGTTCAATTTTGAGCGTCTCGATATATCATGGGCGTCGATCATACATTCGGCTCAAAAGTTATGGCCATTTGAATTGGACGAGAGCTTCCCTATTCAATCTAGAGGGTTTCGATATATGATGCACGTGAATCTTACATCCAAGAGAAAAGTTATGGCCATTTGAATTTCTTGAGAGCTTCTGTTGTTCAATTTTGAGTGTCTCAATATATTATCAGCGTCGATCATACTTTCGAGTCAAAAGTTATGGTCGTTTCAATTTGCCGATAGCTTCCATGTTCAATTTCGAGGGTCTCGATATCTTATGCGCGTAAATCGGACATCGGAGTGAAAAGTTATAGCCATTTGAATTTCTCCACAGCTTCCGTTGTACAATTCTGAGCGTCTCGATATATCATGGGCGTCGATCATACATTCGAGTGAAAAGTTATGCCAGTTTGTATTTGCCGAGTGTTTTCGTGTTCAATTTTGTGGGTCTCGATATATGATGCACGTGAATCGGACATCCGAGTGAAAAGTTATAGCCATTTGAATTTTTTGAGAGCTTCCGTTGTTCAATTTTGAGCGTCTCGATATATCATGGGCGTCGATCATACATTCGAATCAAAAGTTATGACCATTTGAATTTTCCAAGAGCTTCCAAGTTCAATTTTGAGGGTCTCGATATCTTAGGCGCGTGAATCGGGCATCCGATTGAAAATTTATAGCCATTTGAATTCTCGAGAGATTCCGTTGTTCAATTTTGAGCGTCTCGATATATCATGGGCATCGATCATACATTCGAGTCAAAGGATATGGCTGTTTGAATTTGCCGAGAGATTCCGTGTTCAATTTCGTGGGACTCGATATAGGATGCATGTGAATCGGACATCCGAGTGAAAAGTTATAGCCATTTTGAATTTCTCAAGAGCTTCTGTTGTTCAATTTTGAGCGTGTCGATATATTATCGGCGTCGATCATACTTTCGAGTCAAAAGTTATGGCTGTTTGGATTTGCCGAGAGCTTTATTTTTCAATTTTGAGGGTCTCGATATCATATGCGCGTGAATCGGACATCTGAGTGAAAAGTTATAGCCATTTGAATTTCTCCACAGCTTTCGTTGTACAATTCTGAGCTTTTCGATATATCAATGGCGTGGATCATACATTCGAGTGAAAAGTTATGCCCGTTTGTATTTTCCGAGTGTTTCCGTGTTCAGTTTTGTGGGTCTCGATATATGATGCACGTGAATCGGACATCCGAGTGAAAAGTTATAGCCATTTTAATTTCTCTAGAGCTTCCGTTATTCAATTTTGAGCGTCTCGATATATCATGGGCGTCGATTATACATTCGACTCAAAAGTTATGGCCATTTGAATTTGACGAGAGCGTCCCTATTCAATTTCGAGGGTCTCGATATATGATGCACGTGAATCGGACATCCGAGAGAAAAGTTATGGCCATTTGAATTTTTTGAGAGCTTCTGTTGTTCAATTTTGAGTGTCTCGATATATCATGGACATCGATCATACATTTGAGTCAAAAGTTATGGCTGTTTGAATTTGCCGAGAGCTTCCGTGTTCAATTTCGAGGGACTCGATATATGATGCACGAGAATCGTACATCCGAGTGAAAAGTTATAGCCATGTGGATTTTTCGCGAGCTTCTGTTGTTCATTTTGAGCGTCTTGATATATAATCGGCATCGATAATACATTCGAGTCAAATGTTATGGCCGTTTGAATTTGCCGAGAGCATCAGTGTTCAATTTCGAGGGACTCGATATATTATGCGCGTGAATCGGACATCCGAGTGAAAAGTTATAGCCATTTGAATTCTCGAGAGATTCTGTTGTTCAATTTTGAGTGTCTCGATATATCATGGACATCGATCATACATTTGAGTCAAAAGTTATGGCTGTTTGAATTTGCCGAGAGCTTCCGTGTTCAATTTCGAGGGACTCGATATATGATGCACGAGAATCGTACATCCGAGTGAAAAGTTATAGCCATGTGGATTTTTCGCGAGCTTCTGTTGTTCATTTTGAGCGTCTTGATATATAATCGGCATCGATAATACATTCGAGTCAAATGTTATGGCCGTTTGAATTTGCCGAGAGCATCAGTGTTCAATTTCGAGGGACTCGATATATTATGCGCGTGAATCGGACATCCGAGTGAAAAGTTATAGCCATTTGAATTCTCGAGAGATTCTGTTGTTCAATTTTGAGCGACTCGATATATCATGGGCATCGATCATACCTTCTAGTCAAAGGTTATGGCTGTTTGAATTTGCCGAGAGCTTCCGTGTTCAATTTCGAGGGACTCGATAGATGATGCACGTGAATCGGACATTCGAGTGAAAAGTTATAGCCATTTGAATTTCATGAGAGCTTCTGTTGTTCAATTTTGAGCGTCTCGATATATTATCGGCGTCGATCATACTTTCGAGTCAAAAGTTATGGTCGTTTGGATTTGCCGAGAGCTTCCTTGTTTAATTTCGAGGGTCCCGATATATTATGCGCGGGAATCGGACATCCGAGTTAAAAGTTATAGCCCTTTGAATTTCTCCAGAGCTTCCGTTGTACAATTTTGAGCGTCTCGATATATCTTGGGCGTTAATCATACAATGGAGTGAAAAGTTATGCCCGTTTGTATTTGCCGAGTGTTTCCGTGTTCAATTTTGTGGGTCTCGATATATGATGCACGTGAATCGGACATCCGAGTGAAAACTTATAGCCATTTGAATTTTTTGAGAGCTTCCGTTGTTCAATTTTGAGCGTCTCGATATATCATGGGCGTCAATCATACATTCGACTCAAAATTAATGCCGGTTTGTATTTGCTGAGTGTTTTCGTGTTCAACTTTGTGGGTCTCGATATATGATGCACGTGAATCGGACATCCGAGTGAAAAGTTATAGCCATTTGAATTTCCTGAGAGCTTCTGTTGTTCAATTTTGAGCGTCTCGATATATCATGGGCGTCGATCATACATTCGACTCAAAAGTTATGGCCATTTGAATTTTCCAAGAGCTTCCATGTTCAATTTCGAGGGTCTCGATATCTTAGGCGCGTGAATCGGGCATCCGAATGAAAAGTTATAGCCATTTGAATTCTCGAGAGATTCCATTTTTCAATTTTGAGCGTCTCGATATATCATGGGCATCGATCAAACATTCGAGTCAAAGGTTATGGCTGTTTGAATTTGCGAGAGCTTCCGTGTTCAATTTCGTGGGTCTCTATATCTTAGGCGCCTGAATCGAACATCCGAGTGAAAAGTTATAGCAATTTGAATTTCTCAAGAGCTTCTGTTGTTCAATTTTGAGCGTCTTGATATATAATTGGCATCGATCATACATTCGAGTCAATGGTTATGACTGTTTGAATTTCTCAAGAGCATCCGTGTTCAATTTCGAGGGACTCGATATATGATGCACGTGAATCAGACATTCGAGTGAAAAGTTATAGCCATGTGAATTTCTCGCGAGCTTTTGTATTTCAAATTTGAGCGTCTCGATATATAATTGGCATTGATCATACATTCGAGTCAAAAGTTAGGGCCGTTTGAATTTACCGAGAGCTTCCATGTTCAATTTCGAGGGTCTCGATATATTATGCGCGTGAATCGGACATCCGAGTGAAAAGTTATAGCCATTTGAAGATCTTGAGAGCTTCCGTTGTTCAATTTTGAGCGTCTCGATATATCATGGGCATCGATCATACATTCGGCTCAAAAGTTATGGCCATTTGAATTTGACGAGAGCTTCCCTATTCAATCTAGTGAGTTTAGATATATGATGCACGTGAATCTTACATCCGAGAGAAAAGTTATGGCCATTTGAATTTCTCGAGAGCTTCTGTTGTTCAATTTTGAGTGTCTCAATATATAATCGGCATCGATCATACATTCAAGTCAAAAGTTACGGTCGTTTCAATTTGCCAAGAGCTTCCATGTTCAATTTCCAGGGTCTCGATATCTTATGTGCCTTAATCAGACATCTGAGTGAAAAGTTATAGCCATTTGAATTTCTCCACAGCTTCCGTTGTACAATTCTGAGCGTCTTGATATATTATGGGCGTCGATCATACATTCGATTGAAAACTTATGCCCGTTTGTATTTGCCGAGTGTTTCCGTGTTCAATTTTGTGGGTCTCGATATATGATGCACGTGAATCGGACATCCGAGTGAAAAGTTATAGCCATTTGAATTTCTTGAGAGCTTCCGTTGTTCAATTTGGAGCGTCTCGATATATCACGGGCGTCGATCATACATTCGAGTGAAAGGTTATGCCGGTTTGTATTTGCTGAGTGTTTTTGTGTTCAATATTTGGGTCTCGATATATGATGCACGTGAATCGGACATCCGAGTGAAAAGTTATAGCCATTTGAATTTCTTGAGAGCTTCTGTTGTTCAATTTTGAGCGTCTCGATATATCATGGGCGTCGATCATACATTCGACTCAAAAGTTATGGCCATTTGAATTTTCCAAGAGCTTCCATGTTCTATTTCGAGGGTCTCGATATTTTAGGCGCGTGAATCGGGCATCTGAGTGAAAAGTTATAGTCATTTGAATTCTCGAGAGATTCCGTTGTTCAATTTTGAGCGTCTCGATATATCATGGGCATCGATCAGACATTCGAGTCAAAGCTTATGGATGTTTGAATTTGCCAAGAGCTTCCATGTTCAATTTCGAGTGTCTTGCTATCTTAGGCGCGTGAATCGGACATCCGAGTGAAAAATTATAGTCATTTGAATTTCTCAAGAGCTTCCGTTGTTCTATTTTGAGCGTCTCGATATATAATCAGCATCGATCATACATTCGAGTCAAAGGTTATGGCTGTTTGAATTTGTTGAGAGCTTCCATGTTCAATTTCGAGGGACTCGATATATGATGCACGTGAATCAGACAACCGAGTGAAAATTTATAGACATGTAAATTTCTCGCGAGCTTCTGTTGTTCAATTTTGAGCGTCTCGATATATAATCGGCATCGATCATACATTCGAGTCAAAAGTTATGGCCGTTTGAATTTACCAAGAGCTTCCATGTTCAATTTCGATTGTCTCGATATATTATGCGCGTGAATCGGACATCCAAGTGAAAAGTTATAGCCATTTGAATTTCTTGAGAGCTTCCGTTGTTCAATTTTGAGCGTCTCGATATATCATGGACGCCAATCATACGTTCGACTCAAAATTAATGCCGGTTTGTATTTGCCGAGTGTTTCTGTGTTCAATTTTGTGGGTCTCGATATATGATGCACGTGAATCGGACATCCGAGTGAAAACTTATAGCCATTTGAATTTTTTGAGAGCTTCCGTTGTTCAATTTTGAGCGTCTCGATATATCATGGGTGTGATCATACATTTGACTCAATAGTTATGGCCATTTGAATTTGATGAGAGCTTCCCTATTCAATTTACAGGGTTTCCATACATGATGCACATGAATCGGACATCCGAGAGAAAAGTTATGGCCATTTGAATTTCTCGAGAGGTTCTATTGTTAAAATTTGAGCGTCTCGATATATTATCGGCGTCGATCATACTTTCTAGTCAAAAGTTATGGCCATTTCGATTTGCCGAGAGCTTCATTTTTCAATTTCAAGGGTCTCGATATATTATGCGCATGAATCGGACATCCGAGTTAAAAGTTATAGCCATTTGAATTTCTCCAGAGTTTCCGTTGTACAATTTTGAGCGTCTCGATATATCTTGGGCGTCAATCATACATTGGAGTGAAAAGTTATGCTCGTTTCTATTTGTCGAGTGTTTCCGTGTTCAATTTTGTGGGTCTCGATATATGATGCACGTGAATCGGTCATCCGAGTGAAAACTTATAGCCGCTTGAATTTTTTGAGAGCTCCGTTGTTCAATTTTTAGCGTCTCAATATATCATGGGCGTGATCATACATTCGAGTCAAAGGTTTTTGCCATTTGAATTTGATGAGAGCTTCCCAATTCAATTTAGAGGGTTTCGATATATGATGCACGTGAATCGGACATCCGAGAGAAAATTATGGCCATTTGAATTTCTCGAGAGCTTCTGTTGTTCAATTTTGAGTGTCTCGATATATAATCGGCATCGATCATACACTCGAGTCAAAATTTATGGTCGTTTGAATTTGTCAAGAGCTTCCTTGTTCAATTTGGAGGGTCTCGATATCTTATGCGCGTGAATCGGACATCCGAGTGAAAAGTTATCGCCATTTTAATTTCTCTAGAGCTTCCGTTGTTCAATTTTGAGCGTCTCGATATATCATGGACATCGATCATACATTTGAGTCAAAAGTTATGGCTGTTTGAATTTTCCGAGAGCTTCTGTGTTCAATTTCGGGGGACTCGATATATGATGCACGAGAATCGTACATCCGAGTGAAAAGTTATAGCCATGTGAATTTTTCGCGAGCTTCTGTTGTTCATTTTGAGCATCTTGATATATAATCGGCATCATCACACATTCGACACAAAAGTTATGCCCGTTTGAATTTGCCGAGAGCATCATTGTTCAATTTCGAGGGACTTCATATATGATGCACGTGAATTAGAAATCTGAGTGAAAAGTTATAGACATGTGAATTTCTCGCGAGCTTCTGTTGTTCAATTTTGAGCGTCTCAATATATAATCGGCGTCGATCATACTTTCGAGTCAAAAGTTATGGCCGTTTGAATTTACCGAGAGCTTCCATGTTCAATTTCGAGGGTCTCGATATATTATGCGCGTGAATCGGACATCCAAGTGAAAAGTTATAGCCATTTGAATTTCTTGACAGCTTCTGTTATTCAATTTTGAGCGTCTCGATATATCATGGACGTCGATCATACATTCGACTCAAAATTAATGCCGGTTTGTATTTGCCTAGTGTTTCTGTGTTCTATTTTATGGGTCTCGTTATATGATGCACGTGAATCGGACATCCGAGTGAAAAGTTATAGCCATTTGAATTCTCGTGAGATTCCGTTGTTCAATTTTGAGCGTCTCGATATATCATAGGCATTGATCATATATTCGAGCCAAAAGTTATCGTTGTTTGAATTTGCCAAGAGCTTCCATGTTCAATTTCGAGGGTCTCGCTATCTTAGGCGCGTGAATCGGGCATCCGAGTGAAAAGTTATAGCCATTTGAATTTCTCAAGAGCTTCCGTGGTTCAATTTTGAGCTTCTCGATATATAATCAGCATCGATCATACATTCGAGTCAAAGGTTATGGCTGTTTGAATTTGTTGAGAGCTTGCATGTTCAATTTTGAGGGACTCGATATATGATGCACGTGAATCAGACATCCGAGTGAAAAGTTATAGCCATGTGAATTTCTCGCGAGCTTCTATTGTTCAATTTTGAGCGTCTCAATATATAATCGGCGTCGATCATACTTTCGAGTCAAAAGTTATGGCCGTTTGAATTTACCGAGAGCTTCCATGTTCAATTTCGAGGGTCTCGATATATTATGCGCGTGAATCGGACATCCAAGAGAAAAGTTATGGCCATTTGAATTTCTCGAGAGCTTCTCTTGTTCAATTTTGAGTGTCTCGATATATAATTGGGATCGATCATACATTCGAGTCAAAGATTATGGCTGTTTGAATTTGTTGAGAGCTTCCATGTTCAATTTCGAGGGACTCGATATATGATGCACGTGAATCAGACATCCGAGTGAAAAGCTATAGCCATGTGAATTTCTTGCGAGCTTCTGTTGTTCAATTTTGAGCGTCTCGATATATAATCGGCGTCGATCATACATTCGGGTCAAAAGTTATGGTCGTTTCAATTTGCCATGAGCTTCCATGTTCAATTTCGAGGGTCTCGATATCTTCGGCGCGTGAATCGGCCATCCGAGAGAAAAGTTATGGCCATTTGAATTTCTCGAGAGCTTCTCATGTTCAATTTTGAGTGTCTCGATATATAATCGGCATCGATCATACATTCGAGTCAAAGGTTATGGTTGTTTGAATTTGTCGAGAGCTTCCGTGTTCAATTTCGAGGGTCTCGATATATTATGCGCGTGAATCGGACATCCGAGTGAAAAGTTATAGCCATTTGAATTTCTTGAGAGCTTTCGTTGTTCAATTTTGAGAGTCTCGATATATCATGGGCGTCGATTATTCATTTGAGTGAAAAGTTATGCTGGTTTGTATTTGCCGAGTTTTTCCGTGATCAATATTTGGGTCTCAATATATGATGCACGTGAATCGGACATCCGAGTGAAAAGTTATTGCCATTTGAATTTCTTGATAGCTTTCGGTTTTCAATTTTGAGCGTCTCGATATATCATGGGCGTCGATCATACATTCTACTCAAAAGTTATGGCCATTTGAATTTGACAAGAGCTTCCCTATTCAAAATTCGAGGGTCTGGATATATGATGCACGTGAATCGGACATCCGAGAGAAAAGTTATGGCCATTTGAATTTTTTGAGAGCTTCTGTTGTTCAATTTTAAGTGTCTCGATATATCATGGGCATCGATCATACATTTGAGTGAAAACTTATGGCCGTTTGAATTTGACGAGAGCTTCAGTGTTCAATTTCGAGGGTCCCGATATATTATGCGCGTGAATTGGACATCCAAGTGAAAAGTTATAGCCATTTGAATTTCTCAAGAGCTTCCGTTGTTCAATTTTGAGCGTCTCGATATATAATCAGCATCGATCATACATTCAAGTCAAAGGTTATGGCTGTTTGAATTTGTTGAGAGCTTCCATGTTCAATTTTGAGGGACTCGATATATGATGCACGTGAATCAGACATCCGAGTGAAAAGTTATAGCCATGTGAATTCCTCGCGAGCTTCTGTTGTTCAATTTTGAGCGTCTCGATATATCATGGGCGTCGATCATACATTTGAGTAAAAAGTTATCACCGTTTGTATTTGCCGAGAAGTTCTGTGTTCAATTTGGAGGGTCTCGATATATGATGCACATGAATCGGACATCCGAGTGAAATGTTATGGCCATTTGAATATCTTGCGATCTTCAGTTGTTCAATTTTGAGCGTCTTAATTTATTATCGGCATCGATCATACATTTGAGTCAAAAGTTATGGTCATTTGAATTTGCCTAGAGCTTCCATGTTCCATTTCGAGGGTCTCGATATCTTATGCGCGCGAATTGGACATCCGAGTGAAAAGTTATAGCCATTTGAATTTCTCCAGAGCTTCGTTTGTTCAATTTTGAGCGTCTCGATATATCATGGGCGTCGATCATACATTTCAGTGAAAAGTTATCACCGTTTGAAATTGCCGAGGGGTTCCATGTTGAATTTCGACGGTCTCGATATATGATGCAGATGAATCGGACATCTGAGTGGAAAGTCATAGCCATTTTAATTTATTGAGACATTCCGTTGTTCAATTTTGAGCGTCTCGATATATTATGGGCGTCGATCACACATTCGAGTCAAAGGTTATGGCTGTTTGAATTTGCCGAGAGCTTCCGTGTTCAGTTTCGAGGGACTCGATATATGATGCACGTGAATCGGATATCCAACTGAAAAGTTATTGCCATTTGAATTTCTCGAGAGCTTCTTTTGTTCAATTTTGAGTCTCTCGATATATAATTGGCGTCGATCATACATTCGAGTCAAAAGTTATGGCCGTTTGGATTTGTCGAGAGCTTCCTTGTTCAATTTCGAGGGTCTCGATATATTATGCGCGTGAATCGGACATCTGAATGAAAAATTATAGCCATTCGAATTTCTCGAGAGCTTCCGTTGTTCAATTTTGAGCGTCTCGATATATCATGGGCGTCGATCATACATTCGACTCAAAAGTTATGGCCATTTGAAAATGCCAAGAACTTCCCTATTCAATTTCGAGGGTCTCGATATATGATGCACGTCAATCAGACATCCGAGAGAAAAGTTATGGCCATTTGAATTTCTCGAGAGCTTTTGCTATTCATTTTTGAGCGTCTCGATATATAATTGGCGTCGATCATACATTTGAGTCAAAAGTTATGGTCGTTTGAATTTGCCAAGAGCTTCCATGTTCAATTTCGAGGGTCTCGACATCTTATGCGCCTGAATTAGACATCCAAGTGAAAAGTTATAGCCATTTGAATTTCTCAAGAGCTTCGGTTGTTCAATTTTGAGCGTCCTGATAAATCATGGGCGTGGATCATACATTTGAGTGAAACGTTATCACCATTTATATTTGCCGAGAGTTTCTGTACTCAATTTTGAGGGTCTCGATATATGATGACGTGAATCGGACATCCGAGTGAAATGTTATGGCCAATTGAATTTCTCGTGAGCTACAGTTGTTCAATTTTGAGCGTCACGATATATAATCGGCATCGATCATACATTCGAGTCAAAAGTTATATTCGTTTGAATTTGCCAAGAGCTTCCATGCTCAATTTCAAGGGTCTCGATATCTTATGCGTGTGAATCGGACATTCGAGTGAAAAGTTATAGCCATTTGAATTTCTCAAGAGCTTCCGTTTTTCAATTTTGAGCGTCTCGAAATATCGTGGGCGTCGATGATACATTCGAGTCAAATGTTATGGTCGTTTGGATTTGCCGAGAGCTTCCCTGTTCAATTTCGAGGGTCTCGATATATTATGCGCGTGAATCAGACATCCGAGTGAAAAGTTATACCCATTTGAATTTCTTGTGAGCTTCTGTTTTTCAATTTTGAGTGTCTCGATATATAATCGGCATCGATCATACATTCGAGTCAAAAGTTATGGTCGTTTGAATTTGCCAAAAGCTTCCATGTTCAATTTCGAGGGTCTCCATATCTTATGCACGTGAATCCGAAATCCGAGTGAAAAGTTATAGCCATTTGAATTTCTCAAGAGCTTCCGTTGTTCAATTTTGAGCGCCTCGATATATCATGGGCGTCGATCATACATTTGAGTCAAAGGTTATGGCAGTTTGAATTTGCCAACAGCTTCCGTGTTCAATTTCGAGGGACTCGATATATGATGCAGGTGAATCAGACATCCGAGTGAAAAGTTATAGCCATTTGAACATCTCACGAGCTTCTGTTGTTCAATTTTGAGCGTCTCGATATATAATCGGCATTGATCATTCATTCGAGTCAAAAGTTATGGCCGTTTGGATTTGCCGAGAGCTTCCGTGTTCAATTTCGAGGGTCTCGATATATGATGCAGGTGAATCCGACATCCGAGTGCATAGTTATAGCCATTTGAATATCTCGCGAGCTTCTATTGTTCAATTTTTAGCGTCTCGATATATAATCGGCATCTATCATGCATTCAAGTCAAAAGTTATGGCCGTTTGAATTTGCCGAGAGCTTCCGTGTTCAATTTCGAGGGTCTCGATATATTATGCGCGTGAATCGGACATCCGAGTGAAAATTTATAGCCATTTGAATTTCTCGAGAGATTACGGTGTTCAATTTTGAACGTCTCGATATATCATAGGCGTCGACCATACATTCGAGTCAAAAGTTATGATCGTTTGAATTTGCCAAGAGCTTCCATGTTCCATTTCAATGGTCTCGATATGTTATGCGCGTGAATTGGACATCCGAGTTAAAAGTTATAGCCATTTGAATTTCTCGAGAGCTTCTGTTTTTCAATTTTGGGCGTCTCGATATATAATCGGCATCGATCATACATTTGAGTCAAAGGTTGTGGTTGTTTGAATTAGCCAAGAGTTTTCGTGTTCAATTTCGAGGGCTCAATAAATTATGCGCGTGAATCTGACATCCAGGTGAAAAGTTATAGCCATTTCAATTTCTCGCGAGCTTTCTTTTTTCAATTTTGAGCGTCTCGATATTTCATGGGCGTCGATCATATATTCGACTAAAAAATATGGCCATTTGAATTTGCCAAAACTTCCCTGTTCAATTTCGAGGGTCTCGATATAAGATGCACGTGAATCAGACATCCGAGAGAAAAGTTTTGGCCATTTGAATTTCTCAAGAGCTTCTGTTGTTCAATTTTGAGTGTCTCGATATATAATCGGCATCGATCATACATTCGAGTCAAAAGTTATGGTCGTTTGAATTAGCCAAAAGCTTCCATGTTCAATTTCGAGGGTCTCGATATCTTAGGTGCGTGAATCGGATATCCGAGTGAAAAGTTATAGCCATTTGAATTTCTCAAGAGCTTCAGTTGTTCAATTTAGAGGGCCTCGATATATCATGGGCGTCGATCATACATTTGAGTCCAAGGTTATGGCAGTTTGAATTTGCCAAGAGCTTTTGTGTTCAATTTCGAGGGACTCGATATATGATGCAGGTGAATCGGACATCCGAGTGAAAAGTTATAGCCATTTGAATATCTCACGAGCTTCTGTTGTTCAATTTTGAGCGTCTCGATATATAATCGGCATCGATCATGCATTCGAGTCAAAAGTTATGGCCGTTTGAATTTGCCGAGAGCTTCCGTGTTCAATTTCGAGGGTATCGATATATGATGCAGGTGAATCAGACATCCGAGTGCATAGTTATAGCCATTTTAATATCTCGCGAGCTTCTGTTGTTCAATTTTGAGCGTCTTGATATATAATCGGCATCGATCATGCATTCAAGTCAAAAGTTATGGCCGTTTGAATTTGCCAAGAGCTTCCGTGTTCAATTTCGAGGGTCTAGATATATTATGCGCGTGAATCGGACATCCGAGTGAAAAGTTATAGCCATTTGAATTTCTCGAGAGATTACGATGTTCAATTTTGAACGTCTCGATATATCATGGGCGTCCATCATACATTCGAGTCAAAAGTTATGGTCGTTTGAATTTGCCAAGAGCTTCCATGTTCCATTTCAATGGTCTCGATATCTTATGCGCGTCAATTGGACATCCGAGTTAAAAGTTATAGCCATTTGAATTTCTCGAGAGCTTCTGTTTTTCAATTTTGAGCGTCTCGATATATAATCGGCATCGATCATACATTCGAGTCAAAGGTTGTGGCTGTTTGAATTAGCCAAGAGTTTTCGTGTTTAATTTCGAGGGCTCGATAAATTATGGGCGTGAATCGTACATCCAGGTGAAAAGTTATAGCCATTTAAATTTCTCGCGAGCTTCTATTGTTCAATTTTGAGTGTCTTGATATATAATCAGCATCGATCATACATTCGAGTCAACAATTATGGCCATTTGAATTTGTCGAGAGCTTCCGTGTTCAATTTCGAGGGTCACAATAAATTATATGCGTGAATCGGACATCCGAGTGAAAAGTTATAGCCATTTGAATTTCTCGAGAGATTCCGTTTTTCAATTTCGAGCGTCTCGATATATCATATGCGACGATCATCCATTCGAGTCAAAGGTTATGGCTGTTTGAATTTGCCAAGAGAATTCGTGTTCAATTTTGTGGGTCTCGATATATGATGCACGTGAATCGGACATCCGAGTGAAAAGTTATAGCCATTTGAATTTCTCGAGAGCTTTCTTTGTTCAATTTTGAGCGTCTCGATATATCATGGGCGTCGATCATATATTCGACTAAAAAATATGGCCATTTGAATTTGCCAAAGCTTCCCTGTTCAATTTCGAGGGTCTCGATATAAGATGCACGTGAATCGGACATCCGAGTGAAAAGTTATAGCCATTTGAATATCTCACGAGCTGTTGTTGTTCAATTTTGAGCGTCTCGATATATAATCGGCATCGATCATGCATTCGAGTCAAAAGTTATGGCCGTTTGGATTTGCCGAGAGCTTCCCTGTTCAATTTCGAGGGTCTAGATATTTTATGCGCGTGAATCGGGCATCCGAGTGAAAAGTTATAGCCATTTGAATTTCTCAAGAGCTTCCGTTGTTCAATTTAGAGCGCCTCGATATATCATGGGCGTTGATCATACATTTGAGTCAAAGGTTATGGCAGTTTGAATTTGCCAAGAGCTTTCGTGTTCAATTTCGAGGGACTCGATATATGATGCAAGTGGATCGGACATCCGAGTGAAAAGTTATAGCCATTTGAATATCTCAAGAGCTTCTGTTGTTCAATTTTGAGCGTCTCGATATATAATCGGCATCGATCATGCATTCGAGTCAAAAGTTATGGCTGTTTGAATTTGCCGAGAGCTTCCGTGTTCAATTTCGAGGGTTTCGATATATGATGCAGGTGAATCAGACATCCGATTGCATATTTATAGCCATTTGAATATCTTGCGAGCTTCTGTTGTTCAATTTTGAGCGTCTCGATATATAATCGGCATCGATAATGCATTCAAGTCAAAAGTTATGGCCGTTTGAATTTGCCAAGAGCTTCCGTATTCAATTTCGTTGGTCTCGATATATTATGCGCGTGAATCGGACATCCGGGTGAAAAGTTATAGTCATTTGAATTTCTCGAGAGATTACGGTGTTCAATTTTGAACGTCTCGATATATCATGGGTGTCGATCATACATTCGAGTCAAAATTTATGGTCGTTTGAATTTGCCAAGAGCTTCCATGTTCCATTTCGATGGTCTCGATATCTTATGCGCGTGAATTAGACATCCGAGTTAAAAGTTATAGCCATTTGAATTTCTCGAGAGCTTCTGTTTTTCAATTTTGAGCGTCTCGATATATAATCGGCATCCATCATACATTAGAGTCAAAGGTTATGGCTGTTTGAATTAGCCAAGAGCTTTCGTGTTCAATTTCGAGGGCTCGATAAATTATGCGCGTGAATCGGACATCCAGGTGAAACGTTATAGCCATTTGAATTTCTCATGAGCTTCTATTGTTCAATTTTGAGTGTCTTGATATATAATCAGCATCGATCATACATTCGAGTCAACAGTTATGGCCGTTTGGATTTGCCAAAAGCTTCCATGTTCAATTTCGAGGGTCTCGATATATGATGCACGTGAATCGGACATCCAAGTGAAAAGTTATAGCCATTTGAATATCTCACGAGCTTTTGTTGTTCAATTTTGAGCGTCTCGATATATAATTGGTATCGATCATGCATTCGAGTCAAAAGTTATGGCCGTTTGGATTTGCCGAGAGCTTCCCTGTTCAATTTCGAGGGTCTCAATATATGATGCAGGTGAATCAGACATCCGAGTGCATAGTTATAGCCATTTTAATATCTCGCGAGCTTCTGTTGTTCAATTTTGAGGGTCTCGATATATAATCGGCATCGATCATGCATTCAAGTCAAAATTTATGGCCGTTTGAATTTGCCGAGAGCTTCCGTGTTCAATTTCGAGGGTCTCGATATATTATGCGCGTGAATCGGACATCCGAGTGAAAAGTTATAGCCATTTGAATTTCTCGAGAGGTTACAGTGTTCAATTTTGAACGTCTCGATATATCATGGGCGTCGATCATACATTCGAGTCAAAAGTTATGGTCGTTTGAATTTGCCAAGAGCTTCCATGTTCCATTTCGATGGTCTCGATATCTTATGCGCGTGAATTGGACATCCGAGTTAAAAGTTATAGCCATTTGAATTTCTCGAGAGCTTCTGTTTTTCAATTTTGAGCGTCTCGATATATAATCGGAATCGATCATACATTCGAGTCAACAGTTATGGCCATTTGAATTTGCCGAGAGCTTCCGTATTCAATTTCGAGGGTCACAATAAATTATACGCGTGAATCGGACATCCGAGTGAAAAGTTATAGCCATTTCAATTTCTCGAGAGATTCCCTTGTTCAATTTTGAGCGTCTCGATATATCATATGCGTCGATCATACATTCGAGTCAAAGGTTATGGCTGTTTGACTTTGCCAAGAGCTTTCGTGTTCAATTTTGTGGGTCTCGATATATGATGCACGTGAATCGGACATCCGAGTGAAAAGTTATAGCCATTTGAATTTCTCGAGAGATTCCGTTGTTCAATATTGAGCGTCTCGATATATCATATGCGTCGATCATTCATTCGAGTCAAAGGTTATGGCTGTTTGAATTTGCCAAGAGCTTTCGTGTTCAATTTTGTGGGTCTCGATATATGATGCACGTGAATCGGACATCCGAGTGAAAAGTTATAGCCATTTGAATTTCTCGAGAGCTTTCTTTGTTCAATTTTGAGCATCTCGATATATCATGGGCGTCGTCATATATTCGACTCAAAAATATGGCCATTTGAATTTGCCGAGAGCTTCCCTGTTCAATGTCGAGGGTCTCGATATAAGATGCACGTGAATCGGACATCCGAGAGAAAAATTTTGGCCATTTGAATTTCTCGAGAGCTTCTGTTGTTCAATTTTGAGTGTCTCGATATATAATCGGCATCGATCATACATTCGAGTCAAAAGTTATGGTCGTTTGAATTAGCCAAAAGCTTCCATGTTCAATTTCGAGGGTCTCGATATCTTATGTGCGTGAATCGGATATCCGAGTGAAAAGTTATAGCCATTTGAATTTCTCAAGAGCTTCCGTTGTTCAATTTTGAACGTCTCGATATATCATGGGCGTCGATCATACATTTGAGTCAAAGGTTATGGCAGTTGGAATTTGCCAAGAGTTTCCGTGTTCAATTTCGAGGGACTCAATATATGATGCAGGTGAATCGGACATCCGAGTGAATAGTTATAGCCATTTGAATTTCTCGCGAGCTTTTGTTGTACAATTTTGATGGTCTCGATAAATAATCGGCATCGATCATACAGTCTAGTCAAAAGTTATGGCCATTTGAATTTTCCGAGAGCTTCTGTGTTCAATTTCGAGGGTCTCAATATATTATGCGCGTGAATCGGACATCCGAGTGAAAAGTTATAGCCATTTGAATTTCTCGAGACATTCCGTTGTTCAATTTTGAGCGTCTCGATATATCATGGGCGTCGATCATACATTTGAGTCAATGGTTATGGCTGTTGGAATTTGCCAAGAGTTTCCGTGTTCAATTTCGAGGGACTCGATATATGATGCACGTGAATCGGACATCCAAGTGAAACGTTATAGCCATTTGAATTTCTCGAGAGCTTCTGTTGTTCAATTTTGATGGTCTCGATAAAGAATCGGCATCGATCATACATTCGAGTCAAAACTTATGCCCATTGGAATTTGCCGAGAGCTTCCGTGTTCAATTTCGAGGATCTCAATATATTATGCGCGTGAAACGGACATCCGAGTGAAAAGTTATAGAAATTTGAATTTCTCGAGACATTCCGTTGTTCAATTTTGAACGTCTCGATATATCATGGGCGTCGATCCCACATTTGAGTCAAAGGTTATGGCTGTTTGAATTTGCCGAGAGCTTCTGTGTTCAATTTCGAGGGACTCGATATGTGATGCACGTGAATCGGACATCTGAGTGAAAAGTTATAGCCATTTGAATTTCTCGAGAGCTTCTGTTGTTCAATTTTGAGCGTCTCGATATATAATCGGCGTCGATCATACATTCGAGTCAAAAGTTATGGCCGTTTGGATTTGTCGAGAGCTTCCTTGTTCAATTTTGAGGGTCTCGATATATTATACGCGTGAATCGGACATCCGAGTGAAAAGTTATAGCCATTTGAATTTCTCGAGAGCTTCCACTGTTCAATTTTGATTGTCACGATATATCATGGGCGTCGATCATGCATTCGAGTCAAAAGTTATGGCTGTTTGAATTTGCCGAGAGCTTCCGGGTTCAATTTCGAGGGTCTCGATATATGATGCAGGTGAAGCAGACATCCGAGTGCATAGTTATAGCCATTAGAATATCTCGCGAGATTTTGTTGTTTAATTTTGAGCGTCTCGATATATAATCGGCATCGATCATACATTCGAGTCAAAATTTATATTCGTTTGAATTTGCCAAGAGCTTCCATGTTCAATTTCAAGGGTCTCTATATCTTATGAGCAATAATCGGACATCCGAGTGAAAAGTTATAGCCATTTGAATTTCTCAATTGCTACAGTTGTTGAATTTTGAGCGTCTCGATATATCATGGGCGTCGATCATACATTCGAGTCAAAAGTTATGGCCGTTTGGATTTGCCGAGAGCTTCCATGTTAAATTTTGGGGGTCTCGCTATATGATGCTGGTGAATCGGACATCCGAGTGAAAAGTAAGAGCCATTTGAATGTCTCGCGAGCTTTTGTTGTTCAATTTTGAACGTCTCGATATATAATCGGCATCGATCATGCATTCGAGTCAAAAGTTATGGCCGTTTGTATTTTCCGAGAGCTTCTGTGTTTAATTTTGAGGGACTCGATATATGATGCACGTGAGTCGGACATCCAAGTGAAAAGTTATAGCCATTTGAATTTCTTGAGAGGTTCTGTTGTTCAATTTTGAGCGTCTCGATATATAATCGGCATGGATCATACATTCGAGTCAAAAGTTATGGCCGTTTGGATTTGCCGAGAGCTTCCGTGATCAATTTCGAGGGTCTCAATAAATTATGCGTGTGAATCGGACATCCGAGTGAAAAGTTATCGCCATTTGAATTTCTCGAGAGCTTTCGTTGTTCAATTTTGAGTGTCTCGATATATTATGGGCGTCGATCATATATTCGACTCAAACGTTATGCCCATTTGAATTTGTCGAGAGCTTCCCTATTCAATTTTGAGGGTCTCGATATATGATACACATGAATTGGACATCCAAGAGAAAAGTTATGGCCATTTGAATTTCTGGAGAGCTTCTGTTGTTCAATTTTTAGTGTCTCGATATATTAGCAGCGTCGATCTTACATTCGAGTCAAAAGTTATGGCTGTTTGGATTTGCCGAGAGTTTCCTTGTTCAATTTCGAGGGTCTCGATATATTATGCAGGTGAATCGGACATCCGAGTGAAAAGTTATAGCCATTTGAATTTCTCGCGAGCTTCTATTGTTCAGTTTTGATGGTCTTGATATATAAGCGACATCGATCATACATTCGAGTCAAAAGTTATGGCCATTTGAATTTGCCGAGAGCTTCCGTGTTCAATTTCGAGGGTCTCAATATATTATGCGCGTGAATAGGACATCCGAGTGAAAAGTTATAGAAATTTGAATTTCTCGAGACATTCCGTTGTTCAATTTTGAGCGTCTCGATATATCATGGGCGTCGATCACACATTTGAGTCAAAGGTTATGGCTGTTTGAATTTGCCGAGAGCTTCCGTGTTCAATTTCGAGGGACTCGATATGTGATGCACGTGAATCGGACATCTGACTGAAAAGTTATAGCCATTTGAATTTCTCGAGAGCTTTCGTTGTTCAATTTTGAGCGTCTCGATACATAATCAGCATCGATCATACATTCGAGTCAACAGTTATATTCGTTCGAATTTGCCAAGAGCTTAAATGTTCAATTTCGAGGGTCTCGATATCTTATGCAGGTGAATCGGACATCCGAGTGAAAAGTTATGGCCATTTGAATTTCTCAAGAGCTTCCGTAGTTCAATTTTGAGCGTCTCAATATATCATGGGCGTCGATCATACATTTGAGTCAAAAGTTATGGCTGTTTGAAAATACCGAGAGCTTTCATGTTCAATTTCGAGGGTCTCGATATATGATGCAGCTGAATCGGACATCCGAGTGAAAAGTTATAGCCATTTGAATTTCTCGCGAGCTTCTGTTGTTCAATTTGGAGCGTCTTGATATATAATCAGCATCGATCATACATTCAAGTCAAAAGTTATATTCGTTTGAATTTGCCAAGAGCTTCCATGTTCAATTTCGAGGGTCTCGATATCTTATGCGCGTCAATCGGACATCCGAGTGAAAAGTTATAGCCATTTGAATTTTTCGAGAGATGCCGGTGTTACATTTTGAACGTCTCGATATATTATTGGTGTCGATCATACATGGAGTCAAAAGTTACGGCCGTTTGGATTTGCCGAGAGCTTCCTTGTTCAATTTCGAGGGTCTCGATATTTTATGCACGTGAATCGGACATCCAAGTGAAAAGTTATAGCCATTTGAATTTCTCGCGAGCTTCTGTTGTTCAATTTTGAGCGTCTCGATACATAATCAGCATCGATCATACATTCGAGTCAACAGTTATATTCGTTTAAATTTGCCAAGAGCTTCCATGTTCAATTTCGAGGGTCTCGATATCTTATGCACGTGAATCGAACATCCGAGTGAAAAGTTATAGCCATTTGAATTTCTCAAGAGCCTCTGTAGTTCAATTTTGAGCGTCTCAATATATCATGGGCGTCGATCATACATTTGAGTCAAAAGTTATGGCTGTTTGAAAATACCGAGAGCTTTCATGTTCAATTTCGAGGGTCTCGATATATGATGCAGCTGAATCGGACATCCGAGTGAATAGTTATATTCATTTGAATTTCTCGAGAGATTCCGTTGTTCAATTTTGAGCGTCTCGATATATCATGGGCGTCGATTATACATTCGATTCAAAGGTTATGGCTGTTTAAATTAGCCAAGTGCTTTCGAGTTCAATTTCGAGGGACTCGATATATGATGCAGGTGAATCGGACATCCGATTGAAAAGTTATAGCCATTTGAATTTCTCGCGAGCTTTTGTTGTTCAATTTTGAGCGTCTCAATACATAATCAGCATCGATCATACATTCGAGTCAACAGTTATATTCGTTTGAATTTGCCAAGATCTTCCATGTTCAATTTCGAGGGTCTCGATATCTTATGCACGTGAATCGGACATCCGAGTAAAAAGTTATAGCCATTTGAATTTCTCAAGAGCTTCTGTAGTTCAATTTTGAGCGTCTCAATATATCATGGGCGTCGATCATACATTTGAGTCAAAAGTTATGGCTGTTTGAAAATACCGAGAGCTTTCATGTTCAATTTCGAGGGTCTCGATATATGATGCAGCTGAATCGGACATCCGAGTGAAAAGTTATAGCCATTTGAATTTCTCGAGAGATTCCGTTGTTGAATTTTGAGCGTCTCGATATATCATGGGCGTCGATTATACATTCGATTCAAAGGTTATGGCTGTTTAAATTAGCCAAGTGCTTTCGAGTTCAATTTTGAGGGACTCGATATATGATGCAGGTCTATCGGACATCGGAGTGAAAAGTTATAGCCATTTGACTTTCTCGCGAGCTTCTGTTGTTCAATTTTGAGCGTCTCGATACATAATCAGCATCGATCATACATTCGAGTCAACAGTTATATTCGTTTGAATTTGCCAAGAGCTTCCATGTTCAATTTCGAGGGTCTCGATATCTTATGCACGTGAATCGGACATCCGAGTGAAAAGTTATAGCCATTTGAATTTCTCAAGAGCTTCCGTAGTTCAATTTTGAGAGTCTCAATATATCATGGGCGTCGATCATACATTTGAGTCAAAAGTTATGGCTGTTTGAAAATACCGAGAGCTTTCATGTTCAATTTCGAAGGTCTCGATATATGATGCAGCTGAATCGGACATCCGAGTGAAAAGTTATAGCCATTTGAATTTCTCGCGAGCTTCTGTTGTTCAATTTGGAGCTTCTTGATATATAATCAGCATCGATCATACATTCAAGTCAAAAGTTATATTCGTTTGAATTTGCCAAGAGCTTCCATGTTCAATTTCGAGGGTCTCGATATCTTATGCGGGTCAATCGGACATCCGAGTGAAAAGTTATAGCCATTTGAATTTCTCGAGAGATGCCGGTGTTACATTTTGAATGTCTCGATATATTATTGGCGTCGATCATACATTGGAGTCAAAAGTTACGGCCGTTTGGATTTGCCGAGAGCTTCCTTGTTCAATTTCGAGGGTCTCGATATCTTATGCACGTGAATCGGACATCCGAGTGAAAAGTTATAGCCATTTGAATTTCTCAAGAGCTTCCGTAGTTCAATTTTGAGCGTCTCAATATATCATGGGCGTCGATCATACATTTGAGTCAAAATTTATGGCCATTTGAATTTGCCGAGAGCTTCTGTGTTCAATTTCGAGGGTTTCGATATTTGATGCAGGTGAATCGGACATCCGAGTGAAAAGTAATAGCCATTTCGAATTTCTGGCGAGCTTCTGTTGTTCAATTTGGAGCGTCTCGATATATAATCAGCATCGATCATACATTCGAGTCAAAAGTTATGGCCGTTTGGATTTTCCGAGAGCTTCCTTGTTGAATTTCGAGGGTCTCGATATATTATGCGCGTGAATCGGACATCTGAGTTAAAAGTTATAGCCATTTGACTTTCTCAAGAGCTTCCGTTGTACAATTCTGAGCGTCTCGATATATCACGGGCATCGATCATACATTCGAGTCAAAAGTTATGGTCATTTGAATTTGCCAAGAGCTACCATGTTCAATTTCGAGGGTCTCGATATCTTATGCGCATGAATCGGACATCCGAGTGAAAAGTTATAGCCCTTTGAATTTCTCGAGAGCTTCCGTTGTTCAATTTTGAGCGTCTCGATATATCATGGGCATCGATCATACATTGGAGTGAAAATTTATCACCGTTTGTATTTGCCGAGAGTTTCAGTGTTCAATTTCGAGGGTCTTGATATTTGATGCACGTGAATCGAACATCCGAGTGAAAAGTTATGGCCATTTGAATTTCTCCGGAGCTTCTGTTGTTCAATTTTGAGCGTCTCGATATATAATCGACGTCGATCATAAATTCTAGTCTAAAGTTATGGTCGTTTGAATTTGCCAAGAGCTTCCATGTTCAATTTCGAGGATCTTGATATCTTATGCGCGTGAATCGGACATCCGAGTGAAAAGTTATAGCCATTTGAATTTCTTATGAGCTTCCGTTGTTCAATTTTGAACGTCTCGATATATCATTGGCATCGATCATACATTCGAGTCAAAAGTTATGGTCTTTTGAATTTGCCGACAGCTTCCTCGTTTAATTTGGAGGGTCTTGATATATTATGCGTGTGATGCAATCCTACCCCGCAAGGGCATTGGATAGAAGACTCCAAGCAGATTGAGCCAGAGATCCAAGGGAAGGCCCTAGGGTTCTCATGAGCCTTAGGGTAGATTTTGAGCCGATGGGCTAAGTATGAGCCCGCTTATCTTTGTAAATATTAGAATAGGTTTTTCCTTCATTTAGGCCTTGTATTTTAACCATTCTAGTAGTATAGGGTTTTTGCCTTGTATTTCGAGGTATTTTCAGTAGTCTTTGTAGTAGGGAATTTGTTGTATTTTCATGTATTTTGTCATGGGGGTGAACTTAGCTATTATAGGGGGGGTGTAGCTAAGCTCTAGCTTCTCATCTCAAGGAGGTGAGCTTAGCTATTAGAGATGTGTGTGTAGCTAAGCTCTAGCTTCTTTAGGAATCTTCTTAAGGAAGCTTCTCAAGGAGGTGAGCTTAGTTATGAGAGGGGTGTGTGTAGAGGCTCTAGCTTCTCAAGGAAGTTTTCTCAAAGAAGCTTCTCAAGGAAGTTTTCTCAACAAAGCTTCTCAAGGAAGCTACCTAGTCTATAAATAAAAGCATGTGTAACACTTGTTGTAACTTTGATGAATGAAAGTCTTATGAGACACACTTCAAAGTTCCACTTCTCTCCCTCTTTTATTCCTTCAATTTCGTGTTGCCCCCTTCTCTCTTTCTTTTCCTCCATTGAAGCATCCTCTCCAAGCTTCTTATCCAAGGCTCATCTTGGTGGTGAAGCTCCTTCTTCCATGGCTTATTCCCTAGTGGATGGCGCCTCCTCTCACTTCTTCTCCTTTGTCTTCCGCTGCATCTCCATGGTGGAAAATCACCATTAAAGGACCTCATTGAAGCTCAAAGATCCAGCCTCCATAGAAGCTCAACAAGCAAGCTTCCATCAAGTGGTATCAGAGCACAAGAGCTTCAAGTAGGTGCTCCTAAACCTCCATTAATTTTTTTGCTTTACCTTCTCTTCCATTGTTGTTTCTTCATTTTTCTCCATGTATCTCCTCACATGTCTTGTGATAAATGTTGCTAACATGATTCTTTAGAGTTTTCACCGATTAAACTTGCTATAGAAGCTAGATTTGATTTTCTATGGTTCAAATTTCTTGTTCTTGAACCATGAATTGTGTTGAGTTTAGGTTCCTTTGACTTTTGTCTTGTTATTTTTTGGGGCTGAAACCTAAACCATTAAATTCTTACAAAAATATTAATGTAGAAGAAAACCTCAAAAATCTAGAGTGACTTGTTCACCTATTGTAGTTTTGTCATAGAAGTCATGTCTAGTCATGAAACTTGTCACATAAGATTTCTTATGTTGTGCTGAATTTTATTTTCTTTTTTCTTTGTCTAACTCATTTGTTCATGAGTGTATGAAATTCTTTTAGCCTATTATTTGATTTGAGTCAAATCTTTCATGTTAATTAGTCCTTAACATGTTCATGCAAAATTCTTAGAGAGTCTTTGATTGTGAACCTTTTCTTGAACTTTTAGGTTTCCTTATGATTGTGTCTATTGTGAATTTGAGTTTTGGTGATTGAATTGTGGGCTGAAATGTTGATCCTAAGTGAAAATTGAACTCCTAAAACTGTGGTAAACAATCCTAGTGAGTTCAACATACATAGGAAGGTTGAAAGTAAGCCCAAGGCAATCAATATACCATGCTTAAAAAAAATCGCTAGTGCTGGCAGCTTGGACATACAAACTTGTAAAAATTACTGAGAATTGGTTACTTCGAATTTTGAGCTGAAATTTTTACTGAATTTGCAAGACATCTGAAAAAAAGTTATAAAAAAGAACCAAGTGATTTGGATAATAGTTAAAAAATACTAAAAATCACAAAAGTTGGCAGAAAAATCAATATTCAGGAAAAAAAAAGTGAAAGGGAAGTGTGCTTGTTGTTTTGGCTCAAAATTTATTCTATAATTGGTGCCAATGTTATACCAATCTTTGTTTCAAAATTTCAATTGAAAATTATTGTGAAAACAAGTGCCAAAGCTAGAGGTTTGTTGAGTCTTTTTTGTTTTTGTTTTTTTACTCTACTCTAGAGCCATTCTAAGTTTCTCTTTGAGTCCTAGCTTGCTTCTATGTCCTTTTCATTGCTTTAATTGTTGAATAATCCTTGAAAAATTGTCTTGTTAAAACTCCATTGGTTTAGCTTTCATTTCATTTTTTTTTTTGGTCTTTGGTTATTGCTTGTCTCTTTGTTTCCTTGTTTGTGGGTTCCCATATAGGGAATTGGAAGGAGGATTGGTGCCATCCCTTGAAAAATTTGAGTCAAGAAGCAAGGAGCGTCTTGATATATGATGCACGTGAATTGGACACCTGAGTGAAACGTTATAGGTATTTGAATTTCTCGAGAGCTTCCATTCTACAATTTTGAGCATCTTGATATATCATGGGCGTCGATCATACATACGAGTCAAAAGTTAGGGCCGTTTGAATTTGCCGAGAGCTTCCGCCTTCAATTTCGAAGGTCTCGATATATGATGCACGTGAATCGGACATCCAAGTCAAAACTTATAGCCATTTGAATTTCTTGAGAGCTTCTGTTGTTTAATTTTGAGCGTCTTGATATATCATGGGCGTTGATCATACATTCGAGTCAAAAGTTATGGCCGTTTGAATTTGCCGAGAGCTTCCTTGTTCAATTTCGAGGGTCTTGATATATTATGTGTGTGAATCGGACATCCGAGTGAAAAGTTACAGGCATTTGAATTTCTCGAGAGCTTCCGTTGTTCAATTTTGAGCGTCTCGAAATATCATGGGCATCGATCATACATATGAGTCAAAAGTTATGGCCATTTGAATTTGTAGAGAGCTTCCGTGTTGAATTTCGAAGGTCATGATATAAGATGCACGTGAATAGGACATCCGCGTGAAACGTTATAACCATTTGAATTTCTCAAGAGCTTTTGTTGTTTAATTTTGAACCTCTCGATATATCATGGGCATCGATCATACATTCGAGTCAAAGGTTATAGCCCTTTGAATTTGCCAAGAGCTTCCGTGTTCAATTTCGAGGGTCTCGATTTATAACGCACGTGAATCGGACATCTGAGTGAAAAGTTATAGCCATTTTGAATTTCTCGAGAGCTTTTGTTGTTTAATTTTGAACGTCACGATATATCATGGGCATCGATCATACATTTGAGTCAAAAGTTATGGCCATTTCAATTTGTCGAGAACTTCCTTGTTCAATTTTGAGGGTCTTGATATATTATGCGCGTGAATCGGACATCCAAGTGAAAAGTTATAGGCATTTGAATTTCTTGAGATCTTATGTTGTTCAATTTTGAGCATGTCAATATATCATGGAGTCGATCATACATTCGAGTGAAAATTTATGATCGTTTGAATTTGCTGAGATCTTTCGTGTTCAATTTTGAGGGTCTCGATATATGATGCACGTGAATCGGACATCCTAGTGAAAAGTTAATGCCATTTGAATTTCTCGAGCGCTTCTGTCATTGAATTTTAAGCGTCTCAATATATAATCGGCGTCGACCATACATTTGAATCAAAAGTTATGGTCGTTTGAATTTGCAAAGAGCTTCCATATTCAATTTCAAGGGTCTCGATATATGAAGCACTGAATCGGACATCCGAGTGAAAAGTTATAGCCATTTGAATTTCTCGAGAGCTTCTGATGTTCAATTTTGGGCGTCTCAATATATAATCGGCGTCGACCATACATTCGAATCAAAAGTTATGGTCGTTTGAGTTTGCAAAGAGCTTTCGTGTTCAATGTCGACGGTCTCGATATATGATGCACGTGAATCGGACATCCAAGTGAAACGTTATAGCCATTTGAATTTCTCGAGTGCTTATGATGTTTCATTTTGAGCGTCTCGATATATCATGGGCGTCGATCATACAATCGAGTCAAATGTTATGGCTGTTTGAATTTGCTGAGAGCTTCCTTATTCAATGTCGAGGGTCTCGATATATGATGCATGTGAATCGGACATCCGAGTGAAAAGATATTGCCATTTGAATTTCTCGAGAGCTTCTGTTTCTCAATTTTGAGCGTCGCGATATATCGTGGCCGTCGATCATACATACGAGTCAAAAGTTATGGCCGTTTGAATTTGCCGAGAGCTTCGTGTTCAATTTCGACGGTCTTGATATATGATGCACGTGAATCGGACATCCGAGTGAAACGTTATAGCCATTTGAATTTCTCGAGAGCTTCTGTTGTTCAATTTTGAGCGTCTCGATATATAATCGACGTCGATGATAAATTCGAGTCAAAGGTTATGGCCGTTTGAATTTGCCGAAAACTTCCTTGTTCAACTTCCAGGGTCTCGATATATGATGCACGTGAATCGGACATTCGAGTGAAAAGTTATAGGCATTTGAATTTCTCGAGAGCTTCTATTGTTCAATTTGGAGCGTCTCGATATATAATCAGCTTCGATCATACATTATAGTCAAAGGTTATGGCCGTTTGAATTTGCCAAGAACTTCCTTGTTCAACTTCGAGGGTCTAGATATATTAATCGCGTCAATCGGACATCCGAGTGAAATGTTTTAGCCATTTGAATTTCTCGAGATCTTCTGTTGTTCAATTTTGAGTGTCTCAATATATCATGGACGTCGATCATACATTATAGTAAAAAATTATGGCCGTTTGAATATGCCGAGAGCTTCCGTGTTCAATTTCGAGGGTCTCGATATGTGATGCACATGAATCGGACATCCGAGATAAAAGTTATAGGCATTTTAGTTTCTTGAGAGCTTCTGTTGTTCAATTTGGAGCGTCTCAATATCTCATGGACATCGATCATACATTCTAGTCAAAGGTTATGGCCGCTTGAATTTGCCGAGTGCTTCCGTGTTCAATTTCGAGGGTCTCGATATATGATGCACGTGAATCGGACATCCGAGTGAAAAGTTATATGCATTTGAATTTCTCGAGAGCTTCTACTGTTCAATTTGGATCGTCTCGATATATAATCAGCTTCGATCATACATTATAGTCAAAGGTTATGGCCGTTTGAATATGCCGAGAGATTCCGTGTTCAATTTTGAGGGTCTCAATATATGATGCACGTGATCGAACATCTCAGTGAAAAGTTATAGCCATTTGAATTTCTTGAGATCTTCTGTTGTTCAATTTGGAGCGCCTCGATATATAATCGGCGTCGATCATACATTTGAGTCAAAAGTTATGGTTGTTTGAATTTCACAAGAGCTTCCATGTTCAATTTCGAGGGTCTCGATATATTATGCGCGTGATCAGACATCCGAGTGAAAAGTTATAGCCATTTGAATTTCTCAAGAGCTTTTGTTGTTCAATTTCGAGCGTCTCGATATATCGTGGGCCTCGATCATGCATTCGAGTCAAAAGTTGTGGCCGTTTGAACTTGCCGAGAGCTTCTGTGTTCAATTTCGAGTGTCTCGATATATGATGCACGTGAATCGGACATCCAAGCGAAACGTCATAGCCATTTGAATTTCTCGAGTGCTTATGATGTTTCATTTTGAGCGTCTCGATATATCACGGGCGTCGATCATACAATCGAGTCAAATGTTATGGCTGTTTGAATTTGCTGAGAGCTTCCTTATTCAATGTCGAGGGTCTCGATATATGATGCATGTGAATCGGACATCCGAGTGAAAAGGTATTGCCATTTGAATTTCTCGAGAGCTTCCGTTTCTCAATTTTGAGCGTCTCGATATATCGTGGGCGTCGATCATACATACGAGTCAAAAGTTATGGCCGTTCGAATATGCCGAGAGCTGTCGTGTTCAATTTCGAGGGTCTCGATTTACAACGCACGTGAATCGGACATCCGAGTGAAACGTTATAGCCATTTGAATTTCTCGAGAGCTTCTGTTGTTTAATTTTGAACGTCTCGATATATAATCGACGTCGATCATACATTTGAGTCAAAAGTTATGGTCGTTTGAATTTCACAAGAGCTTCCATGTTCAATTTCGAGGGTCTCGATATATTATGCACGTGATCAGACATCCGAGTGAAACGTTATAGGCATTTGAATTTCTCGAGATCTTCTGTTGTTCAATTTTGAGCGTGTCAATATATCATGCTGTCGATCATACATTCGAGTGAAAATTTATGACCGTTTGAATTTGCAGAGAGCTTTCGTGTTCAATTTTGAGGGTCTCGATATATCATGGGCGTCGATCATACAATCGAGTCAAAAGTTATGGCTGTTTGAATTTGCTGAGAGCTTCCTTATTCAATGTCGAGGGTCTCGATATATGATGCATGTGAATCGGACATCCGAGTGAAAAGATATTGCCATTTGAATTTCTCGAGATCTTCCGTTTCTCAATTTTGAGCGTCTCGATATATCGTGGGCCTCGATCATACATACGAGTCAAAATTTATGGCCGTTTGAATATGCCGAGAGCTTTCGTGTTCAATTTCGAGGGTCTCGATTTATAACGCACGTGAATCAAACATCTGAGTGAAACGTTATAGCCATTTGAATTTCTCGAGAGCTTCTGTTGTTTAATTTTGAACGTCTCGATATATAATCGACGTCGATCATAAATTTGAGTCAAAGGTTATGGCCGTTTCAATTTGTCGAGAACTTCCTTGTTCAATTTTGATTGTCTCGATATATTATGTGCATGAATTAGACATCCGACTGAAACGTTATAGGCATTTGAATTTCTCGAGATCTTCTGTTGTTCAATTTTGAGCGTGTCAATATATCATGGTATTGATCATACATTCGAGTGAAAATTTATGACCGTTTGAATTTGCTGAGAGCTTTCATGTTCAATTTTGAGGGTCTCGATATATCATGGGCGTCGATCATACAATCGAGTCAAAAGTTATGGCTGTTTGAATTTGCTGAGAGCTTCCTTATTCAATGTCGAGGGTCTCGATATATGATGCATGTGAATCGGACATCCGAGTGAAAAGATATTGCCATTTGAATTTCTCGAGAGCTTCCGTTTCTCAATTTTGAGCGTCTCGATATATCGTGGGCGTCGATCATACATACGAGTCAAAAGTTATGGCCGTTTGAATATGCCGAGAGCTTTCGTGTACAATTTCGAGGGTCTCGATTTATAATGCACGTGAATCGGACATCCGAGTGAAACGTTATAGCCATTTGAATTTCTCGAGAGCTTCTGTTGTTTAATTTTGAACGTCTCGATATATAATCGACGTCGATCATACATTTGAGTCAAAGGTTATGGCCGTTTCAATTTGTCGAGAACTTCCTTGTTCAATTTTGATTGTCTTGATATATTATGTGCGTGAATCAGACATCCGAGTGAAACGTTATAGGCATTTGAATTTCTCGAGATCTTCTGTTGTTCAATTTTGAGCGTGTCAATATATCATGGTGTCGATCATACATTCGAGTGAAAATTTATGACCGTTTGAATTTGCTGAGAGCTTTCGTGTTCAATTTTGAGGGTCTCGATATATCATGGGCGTCGATCATACAATCGAGTCAAAAGTTATGGCTGTTTGAATTTGCTGAGAGCTTCCTTATTCAATGTCGAGGGTCTCGATATATGATGCATGTGAATCGGACATCCGAGTGAAAAGATATTGCCATTTGAATTTCTCGAGAGCTTCCGTTTCTCAATTTTGAGCGTCTCGATATATCGTGGGCGTCGATCATACATACGAGTCAAAAGTTATGGCCGTTTGAATATGCCGAGAGCTTTCGTGTTCAATTTCGAGGGTCTCGATTTATAACGCACGTGAATCGGACATCCGAGTGAAACGTTATAGCCATTTGAATTTCTCGAGAGCTTCTGTTATTTAATTTTGAACGTGTCGATATATAATCGACGTCGATCATACATTTGAGTCAAAGGTTATGGCCGTTTCAATTTGTCGAGAACTTCCTTGTTCAATTTTGATTGTCTTGATATATTATGTGCGTGAATCAAACATCCGAGTGAAACGTTATAGGCATTTGAATTTCTCGAGATCTTTTGTTGTTCAATTTTGAGCGTGTCAATATATCATGCTGTCGATCATACATTCGAGTGAAAATTTATGACCGTTTGAATTTGCTGAGAGCTTTCGTGTTAAATTTTGAGGGTCTCGATATATCATGGGCGTCGATCATACAATCGAGTCAAAAGTTATGGCTGTTTGAATTTGCTGAGAGCTTCCTTATTCAATGTCGAGGGTCTCGATATATGATGCATGTGAATCGGACATCCGAGTGAAAAGATATTGCCATTTGAATTTCTCGAGAGCTTCCATTTCTAAATTTTGAGCGTCTCGATATATCGTGGGCGTCGATCATACATACGAGTCAAAAGTTATGGCCGTTTGAATATGCCGAGAGCTTTCATGTTCAATTTCGAGGGTCTCGATTTATAACGCACGTGAATCGGACATCGGAGTTAAACGTTATAGCCATTTGAATTTCTCGAGAGCTTCTGTTGTTTAATTTTGAACGTCTCGATATATAATCGACGTCGATAATACAATTGAGTCAAAGGTTATGGCCGTTTCAATTTGTCGAGAACTTCCTTGTTCAATTTGGAGGGTCTTGATATATTATGTGCGTGAATCAGACATCCGAGTGAAACGTTATAGGCATTTGAATTTCTCGAGATCTTCTGTTGTTCAATTTTGAGCGTGTCAATATATCATGGTGTCGATCATACATTCGAGTGAAAATTTATGACCGTTTGAATTTGCTGAGAGCTTTCGTGTTCAATTTTGAGGGTCTCGATATATCATGGGCGTCGATCATACATACGAGTCAAAAGTTATGGCCGTTTGAATTTTCCGAGAGCTTCCGTGTTCAATTTCGACGGTCTCGATATATGATGCACGTGAATCAGACATCCGAGTGAAACGTTATAGCCATTTGAATTTCTCGAGAGATTTTGTTGTTCAATTTTGAGCGTGTCGATATATAATCGACGTCGATGATAAATTCGAGTCAAAGGTTATGGCTGTTTGAATTTGCCGAGAACTTCCTTGTTCAACTTCGAGGGTCTAGATATATTAATCGCGTCAATCGGAAATCCGAGTGAAATGTTTTAGCCATTTGAATTTCTCGAGATCTTCTGTTGTTCAATTTTGAGTGTCTCAATATATCATGGACGTCGATCATACATTATAGTAAAAAATTATGGCCGTTTGAATATACCGTGAGCTTCCGTGTTCAATTTCGAGGGTCTCAATATGTGATGCACATGAATCGGACATCCGAGTGAAAAGTTTTAGTCATTTGAATTTCTCGAGAGATTTTGTTGTTCAATTTTGAGAGTCTCGATATATCATGGACGTCGATCATACATTCTAGTCAAAGATTATGGCTGTTTGAATTTGCCGAGAGCTTCCGTGTTCAATTTCGAGGGTCTTGATATATGATGCACGTGAATCGGACATCCGAGTGAAAAGTTTTAGCCATTTGAATTTCTCGAGAGCTTCTGTTGTTTAATTTTGAGTGTCACGATATATCATTGACGTCGATCATACATTATAGTCAATGGTTATGGCCGGTTGAATATGCCGAGAGCTTTCGTGTTCAATTTCGATGGTCTCAATATATGATGCACGTGAATCGGACATCCGAGTGAAAAGTTATAGGCATTTGAATTTCTCGAGAGCTTCTATTGTTCACTTTGGAGCGTCTCGATATATCATGGGCGTCGATCATACATTATAGGCAAAAGTTATGGCCGTTTGAATTTGCCGAGAGCTTCCTTATTCAATGTCGAGGGTCTCAATATTTGATGCATGTGAATCGGACATCCGAGTGAAAAGATATAGCCATTTGAATTTCTTGAGAGCTTCTGTTGTTCAATTTTGAGAGTCTCGATATATAATCGGCATCGATCATACATACGACTAAAAAGTTATGGCCGTTTGAATTTCCCAAGAGCTTCAATGTTCCATTTTGATGGTCTCGATATATGATGTACGTGAATCGGACATCCGAGTGAAAAGTTATAGCCATTTGAATTTCTCGAGAGCTTCTGTTGTTCAATTTTGAGCGTCTCGATATATTGTGGGCGTCGATCATGCATTCGAGTCAAAAGTTGTGGCCGTTTGAACTTGCCGAGAGCTTCTGTGTTCAATTTCGAGTGTCTCGATATATGATGCAAGTGAATCGGACATCCGAGTGAAAAGTTATAGCCATTTGAATTTCTCGACAGCTTCTGTTGTTTTATTTTGAGCATCTTGCTATATTATGGACGTCGATCAAACATTCTAGTCAAAGGTTATGGCCGTTTGAATATGCCGAGAGCTTCCGTGTTCAATTTCGAGGGTCTCGATATATGATGCACGTGAATCGGACATCCGAGTGAAACGTTATAGCCATTTGAATTTCTCGAGAGCATTTGTTGTTTAATTTTGAACGTCTCAATATATCATGGGCATCAACAATACATTCGAGTCAAAGGTTATGGCTATTTGATTTTGACGAGAGCTTTCATAGTCAATTTCGAGCCTCTCGAAGTATTATGTTCATGAATCGGACATCCGATTGAAAAGTTATAGCCATTTGAATTTCTTGAGAGATTCGATTTTTCAATTTTGAGAGGCTCGATATATCATGGGCGTCGAGCATACATTCGCGTGAAAAGTTATGCCCGTTTGAATTTGTCGAGAGTTTCCGTGTTCAATTTAGTCTGTCTCGATAGATGATGCACGTGAATCGGACATCCGAGTGAAAAGTTATAGCCATTTGAATTTCTTGAGAGCATTGATGTTTCAATTTTGAGAGGTTTGATATATCATGGGCGTCGACCACACATTCGAGTGAAAAGTTATGCCCGTTGGAATTTGTCAAAAGTTTCCGTGTTCAATGTCGTCGGTCTCGATAGTTGATGCACGTGAATCGGACATCCGAGTGAAAAGTTCTAGCTATTTGAATTTCTCGAGAGATTTTGTTGTTCAATTTTCAGCGTCTCGATATATCATGGGAGTCGATTTATACAATCGAGTTAAAGGTTATGACCATTTGAATTTCCCGAGAGCTTTCGTGGGTCTCAATATATGATACACGTGAATCGGACATCCGAGTGAAAAGTTATAGCCATTTGAATTTCTCGAGAGCTTCTGTTGTTTAATCTTGAGCGTCTCGATATATCATGGGCGTCGATCATTCAATCGAGTCAAAATTTATGGCTGTTTGAATTTTCCGAGAGCTTCCTTATTCAATTTCTAGGGTCTCGATATGTGATGCATTTGAATTGGACATCCGCGTGAAACGTTATAGCCATTTGAATTTCACGAGAGCTTCCGTTTCTCAATTTTGAGCGTCTCGATATATCGTGGGCGTCGATCATAGATACGAGTCAAAAGTTATGGCCATTTGAATTTACCGAGAGCTTCCGTGTTCAATTTCGAAGGTCTCGATATATGATGCACGTGAATCGGACATCCGAGTGAAACGTTATAGACAGTTGAATTTCTCGAGAGCTTCTGTCGTTCAGTTTTGAGCGTCTCGATTTATAATCGGCACCGATCATATATTCAAGTCAAAAGTTATGGTCGTTCGAATTTTCCGAGAACTTCCTTGTTCGACTTCGACAATCTATACATATTAAGCGCGTCAATAGGAACATCGATCAATTTTGAGAGTCTCGATATATCATGGACATCGATCATACATTCTAGTCAAAGGTTATGGCCGTTTGAATATGCCGAGAGCTTCCGTGTTCAATTTTGAGGGTCTCGATATATGATGCACGTGAATCGGACATCCGAGTGAAAAGTTATAGCCATTTGAATTTCTCGAGAGCTTCCGTTGTTTAATTTTCAGTGTCTCGATATATAATCAGCGTCAATCATACATTCGAGTCAAAAGTTATGGCTTTTGAATTTGTCGAGAGCTTGCGTGTTCAATGTCGACGGTCTTGATATATGATGCACGTGAATCGGACATCCGCGTGAAACATTATAGCCATTTGAATTTCTTGAGAGCTTCCATTTCTCAATTTTGAGCATCTCGATATATCGTGGGCGTCGATCATACATACGAGTCAAAAGTTATGGCTGTTTGAATTTGCCGAGAGCTTCCGTGGTCAATTTCAAGGGTCTCGATATATGATGCCTGTGAATCGAACATCCGAGTGAAAAGATATAGCCATTTGAATTTCTCGAGAGATTCCATTTTTCAATTTTGAGCTTCTCGATACATCATGGGCGTCGATCATACTTTCGAGTCAAAGGTTATGGCCATTTGAATTTGCCGAGAGCTTCCGTGTTCATTTTCGAGGGTCTCGATATATGATGCACGTGAATCGGACATCCGAGTGAAAAGTTATAGCCATTTGAATTTCTCGAGAGCTTCCGTTGTTTAATTTTCAGTGTCTCGATATATAATCAGCGTCGATCATACATTCGAGTCAAAAGTTATGGCAGTTTGAATTTACCGAGAGCTTCCGTGTTCAATTTCGAAGGTCTCGATATATGATGCACGTGAATCGGACATCCGAGTGAAACGTTATAGACAGTTGAATTTCTCGAGAGCTTCTGTCGTTTGGTTTTGAGCGTCTCGATATATAATCGGCACCGATCATACATTCAAGTCAAAAGTTATGGTCGTTCGAATTTTCCGAGAACTTCCATGTTCGACTTCGACAGTCTATACATATTAAGCGCGTCAATTGGACATCCAAGTGAAAAGTTTTAGTCATTTGAATTTCTTGAGAGATTCTGTTGTTCAATATTGAGAGTCTCGATATATCATGGACATCGATCATACATTCTAGTCAAAGGTTATGGCCGTTTGAATATGCCGAGAGCTTCCGTGTTCAATTTCGAGGGTCTCGATATATGATGCCTGTAAATCGAACATCCGAGTTAAAAGATATAGCCATTTGAATTTCTCGAGAGATTCCATTTTTCAATTTTGAGCTTCTCGATACATCATGGGCATCGGTCATACTTTCGAGTCAAAGGTTATGGCCATTTGAATTTGCCGAGAGCTTCCGTGTTCATTTTCGAGGGTCTCGACATATGATGCACGTGAATCGGACATTCGAGTGAAAAGTTATAGCCATTTGAATTTCTCGAGAGCTTCCGTTGTTTAATTTTTAGTTTCTCGATTTATAATCAGCGTCGATCATACATTCGAGTCAAAAGTTATGGCCGTTTGAATTTGCTGAGAGCTTCTGTGTTCAATTTTGAGGGTCTCGATATATGATGCAGGTGAATCGGACATCCGAGTGAAAAGATATAGCCATTTGAATTTCTCGAGAGCTTCTGTTGTTCAATTTTGAGCATCTCCATATATCATGGGCGTCGACAATACATTCGAGTTAAAGGTTATGGCCGTTTGAATTTGTTATAGCCATTTGAATTTCTCGAGAGCTTCTGTTGTTCAATTTTCAGTGTCCCGATATATAATCAGCCTCGATCATACATTCGAGTCAAAAGTTATGGCATTTTGCATTTGCAAAGAGCTTTCATTTTCAATTTCGAGGGTCTCGATATATGATGCACGTGAATTGGACATCCGACATAAAAGTTATAGCCATTTGAATTTCTCGAGAGCTTCCATTGTTCAATTTACAACGTCTCGATATATCATAGGCGCCGATCATACATTTGAGTCAAAAGTTATAGCCGTTTGCATTTGCAGTGAGCTTCCGTGTTTAATTTCGAGGGTGTCGATAAATGATGCATGTGAATCAGATATCCGAGTGAAAAGTTATACCCATTTTAATTTCTCGAGAGCTTTCGTTGTTCAATTTATAGCGTCTCGATATATCATGGGCTTCAATCATACATTTGAGTCAAAAGTTATGGCCTTTTCAATTTCCCGAGAGCTTTCATGTTCGATTTTGAGTGTCTCGATATATGATGCATGTGAATCGGACATTCGAGTTAAAAGTTATAGCCATTTAAATTTCTCGAGAGCTTCCATTGTTCAATTTTGAGCGTCTCAATATATCATGGGCGTCAATCATACATTCTAGTCAAAAGTTATGGCCGTTTGCATTTGCAGAGAGCTTTTGTGTTTTATTTCGACGGTTTCGATATATGATGCACATGAATCAGACATCCGAGTGAAATGTTATAGCCATTTGATTTTCTAGAGAGGTTTCGTTGTTCAATTTTGAGCGTCTCGATATATGATGGGCGTAAATCATACATTCGAGTCAAAAGTTATGGTCGTTTGAATTTCCCAAGAGCTTCCATGTTCAATTTCGAGGGTCTCGATATATGATGCAGGTGAATCGGACATCCGAGTGAAAAGATATAGCCATTTGAATTTCTCGAGAGCTTATGTTGTTCAATTTTGAGCGTCTCCATATATCATGGGCGTCGACAATACATTCGAGTTAAAGGTTATGGCCGTTTGAATTTGTTATAGCCATTGGAATTTCTCGAGAGCTTCCATTGTTCAATTTTGAGCGTCTCGATATATCATGGGCGTCGACAATACATTCGAATTAACAATTATGGCCATTTGAATTTGCCGAGAGCTTTCGTAGTCAATTTCGAGCCTGTCGATGTATTATGTTCGTGAATCGGACATCCGAGTGAAAAGTTCTAGCCATTTGAATTTCTCAAGAGCTTACGTTGTTCAATTTTCAGTGTCTTGATATATGATGCACATGAATCGGACATCCGAGTGAAAAGTTATAGCCATTTGAATTTCTAGAGAGCTTCCGTTGTTCAATTTTCAGAGTCTCGATATATAATCAGCCTCGATCATACATTCAAGTAAAAAGTTATGGCCGTTTGAATTTGCCGAGAGCTTCCATGTTCAATTTTGAGGGTCTCGATATATGATGCACGTGAATCGGACATCCGAGTGAAAAGTTATAGCCATTTCAATTTCTCGAGAACTTCTGTTGTTCAATTTTCACTGTCTTGATATATGATGCACGTGAATCGGACACCCAAGTGAAAAGTTATTGTCATTTGAATTTCTCGAGAGCTTCCGTTGTTCAATTTTTAGTGTCTCGATATATAATCCGCCTCGATCATACATTCAAGTTAAAAGTTATGGCCGTTTGAATTTGCCGATAGCTTTCGTGTTCAATTTCGACGGTCTCGATATATGATGCATGTGAATCGAACATCCGAGTGAAAAGATATAGCCATTTGAATTTCTCGAGAGATTCCATTGTTCAATTTTGAGCTTCTCGATATATCATGGGCGTCGATCATACATTATAGTCAAAGGTTATGGCCGTTTGAATTTGCCGAGAGCTTCCGTGTTCAATTTCGTGGGTCTCGAAATATGATGCACGTGAATCGGACATCCGAGTGAAAATTTATAGCCATTTGAATTTCTCGAGAGCTTCCGTTGTTCAATTTTCAGTGTCTCCATATATAATCTGCGTCGATCATACATTCGAGTCAAAAGTTATGGCCGTTTGAATTTGCTGAGAGCTTCCATGTTCAATTTTGAGGGTCTCGATATATGATGCAAGTGAATCGGACATCCGAGTGAAAAGTTATAGCCATTTCAATTTCTCGAGAGCTTCTGTTGTTCAATTTTCAGTGTCTCGATATATAATCAGCGTCGATCATACATTCGAGTCAAAAGTTATGACTGTTTGAATTTGCCGAGAGCTTCCATGTTCAATTTCGAGGGTCTCCATATAAGATGCACGTGAATCGGACATCCGAGTGAAAAGTTATAATCATTTGAATATCTCGAGAGATTCCATTGTTCAATTTTGAGCGTCTCGATATATCATAGGCGTCGACAATACATTCGAGTTAAAGGTTATGGCCGTTTGAATTTGCCGAGAGATTCCGTGTTCAATTTCGAGTCTAGATTCCGTTTGAGAGTCTAGATAGATAATGGGCGTCGATCATAAATTCGAGTCAAAGGATATGGCCAATTGAATTTGCCGTGAGCTTTCGTATACAATTTCGCGTGTGTCGATATATTATGTTTGTGAATCGGACATCCGAGTGAAAAGTTATACCAATTGAATTTCTCGAGCGCTTCCGTTGTACAATTTTGAGTGTCACGATATATCATGGGCATCGATCATACATTCGAGTCAAAAGTTATTACCTTTTGAATTTTCCAGGAGCTTCGTGTTCAATTTCGAGGGTCTCGATATATGATCCAGGTGAACTAGGCATCCGAGTGAAAAGTTATAGCCATTTGAATTTCTCGTGAGCTTCCGTTGTTCAATTTTGAGCGTCTCCATACATCATGAGCGTCGATCATACATTCGAGTCAAAAGTTATGGTCGTTTGCATTTGCAGAGAGCTTATGTTGTTCAATTTTGAGCGTCTCGATATATCATTCGCGTCGATCATACATTCGAGTCAAAAGTTATGGCCATTTGAAATTGTCGAGAGCTTTCGTGTACAATTTTGAGGGTCTCGATATATGATGCATGTGAATCGGACATCCGACTATAAAGTTACATCCATTTGCATTTCTCGAGAGCTTCCGTTGTTAAATTTTGAGCGTCTTAATATATCATGGCCATCGATCATACATTCGAGTCAAAAGTTATGGCCGTTTGCATTTGCATAGAACTTCCGTGTTAAATTTCGAGTGTTTCGATATATAATGCACGTCAATCAGACATCCGAGTCAAAAGTTATAGCCATTTGATTTTCTAGAGAGCTTCCGTTGTTCGATTTCAAGTGTTTAGATATATAATGGGTGTCGATCATACATTCGAGTCGAAAGTTATGGCCGTTTGAATTTTCCGAGAGCTTCCGTTGTTCTATTTTGAGCGTCTCGATATATCATGGACGTCAATCATACATTTGAGTCAAAAGTTATAGCCGTTTGCATTTGCAGAGAGCTTCCGTGTTCAATTTCGAGGGTGTCGATAAATGATGCACGTGAATCGGATATCAGAGTGAAAAGTTATACCCATTTGAATTTCTCGAGAGCTTTCGTTGTTCAATTTATAGCGTCTAGATATATCATGGGCGTCGATCATACATTTGAGTCAAAAGTTATGGCCTTTTCAATTTCCCGAGAGCTTTCATGTTCGATTTTGAGTGTCTCGATATATGATGCACGTGAATCGGACATTCGAGTTAAAAGTTATAGCCATTTAAATTTCTCGAGAGCTTCCATTGTTCAATTTTGAGCGTCTCAATATATCATGGGCGTCGATCATACATTCTAGTCAAAAGTTATGGCCGTTTGCATTTGCAGAGAGCTTTCGTGTTCAATTTCGAGGGTTTCGATATATGATGCACGTGAATCAGACATCCGAGTGAAATGTTATAGCCATTTGATTTTCTAGAGAGGTTCCGTTGTTCAATTTTGAGCGTCTCGATATATGATGGGCGTAAATCATACATTCGAGTCAAAAGTTATGGCCGTTTGCAGTTGCTGAGAGCTTCTGTGTTCAATTTCAAGGGTCTCGATATAGGATGCATAAGAATCGGACATTCGAGTAAAAAGTTATAGCCATTTGAATTTCTCGAGAACTTCCGCTGTTCAATATTCAACGTCTCTATATATCATGGGCGTTGATCATACATTCGAGTCAAAAGTTATGGCAGTTTGAATTTGCGAGAGCTTCCGTGTTCAATTTCTATGGTCTCGATAAATGATGCACGTGAGTCGGATATCCGAGTGACAAGATATAGCCATTTGAATTTCTGGAGAGCTTCCGCTATTCAATTTTGTGCATCTCGATATATCATGGGCGTCGATCATACATTCGAATCAAAAGTTATGGCCATTTGAATTTTCCGAGAGGTTCTGATGTTCAATTTTGAGCTTCTCGATATATCATGGGCGTCGATCATACATTCGAGTCAAAGGTTATGGCCATTTGAATTTTCTGAGAGCTTCCGTTGTTCAATTTTGTCCGTCTTGATATATCAAGGGCGTCGATCATACATTCAAGTCAAAAGTTAGGGCCGTTTGAATTTTCCGAGAGCTTCCGTGTTCAACTTTGAGGGTCTCGATATATGATTCACGTGAATCAGACAACCGAGTGAAAAGTTATAGCCATTTGAATTTCTCGAGAGCTTCCGTTGTTCAATTTTGAGCGTCTAGATATATAATGGGCGTCAATCATACATTCGAGTCAAAAGTTAGGGCCGTTTGCATTTGCAGAGAGCTTTCGTGTTCAATTTCGAGGGTTTCGATATATGATGCACGTGAATCAGACATCCGAGTGAAATGTTATAGCCATTTGATTTTCTAGAGAGGTTCCGTTGTTCAATTTTGAGCGTCTCGATATATGATGGGCGTAAATCATACATTCGAGTCAAAAGTTATGGCCGTTTGCATTTGCTGAGACTTCTGTGTTCAATTTCAAGGGTCTCGATATATGATGCACGTGAATCGGAGATCCGAGTGAAAAGTTATAGCCATTTGAATTTCTGGAGAGCTTTTGTTGTTCAATTTTGAGCGTCTCGATATATCAAGGGCGTCAATCATACATTCGAGTCAAAAGTAGTGGCCATTTGAATTTTCCGAGAGGTTACGTTGTTCAATTTTGAGCTTCTCGATATATCATGGGCGTCGATCATACATTCGATTCAAAGGTTATGGCCATTTGAATTTTCTGAGAGCTTCCGTTGTTCAATTTTGTCCGTCTCGATATATCAAGGGCGTCGATCATACATTAAAGTCAAAAGTTAGGGCCGTTTGAATTTTTCGAGAGCTTCTGTGTTCAACTTTGAGGGTCTCGATATATGATGCACGTGAATCAGACAACCGAGTGAAAAGTTATAGCCATTTGAATTTCTCGAGAGCTTCCGTTGTTCAATTTTGAGCGTCTAGATATATAATGGGCGTCAATCATACATTCGAGTCAAAAGTTAGGGCCGCTTGAATTTGCAGAGAGGTTCTGATGTTCAAATTTGAGCGTCTCGATATATCAAGGGCGTCGATCATACATTCAAGTCAAAAGTTAGGGCCGCTTGAATTTGCAGAGAGTTTTCGTGTTCAATTTCGAGGGTCCCGATATAGGATGCATAAGAATCGGACATTCGAGTAAAAAGTTATAGCCATTTGAATTTCTCGAGAGCTTCCGCTGTTCAATATTCAACGTCTCTATATATCATGGGCGTTGATCATACATTCGAATCAAAAGTTATGGCCATTTTAATTTTCCAAGAGGTTCTGATGTTCAAATTTGAGCGTCTCGATATATCAAGGGCGTCGATCATACATTCAAGTCAAAAGTTAGGGCCGCTTGAATTTGCAGAGAGCTTTCGTGTTCAATTTCGAGGGTCTCGATATAGGATGCATAAGAATCAGACATTCGAGTAAAAAGTTATAGCCATTTGAATTTCTCGAGAGCTTCCGCTGTTCAATATTCAACGTCTCTATATATCATGGGCGTTGATCATACATTCGATTTTGAGTGTCTCGATATATGATTCACGTGAATCGGACATTCGAGTTAAAAGTTATAGCCATTTAAATTTCTCGAGAGCTTCCATTGTTCAATTTTTAGCGTCTCAATATATCATGGGCGTCGATCATACCTTCAAGTCAAAAGTTAGGGCCGCTTGAATTTGCAGAGAGCTTTCTTGTTCAATTTCGAGGGTCTCGATATAGGATGCATAAGAATCGGACATTCGAGTAAAAAGTTATAGCCATTTGAATTTCTCGAGAGCTTCCGCTGTTCAATATTCAACGTCTCTATATATCATGGGCGTTGATCATACATTCGAGTCCAAAGTTATGGCAGTTTGAATTTGTGAGAGCTTCCGTGTTCAATTTCTAGGGTCTCGATAAATGATGAACGTGAGTCGGATATCCGAGTGACAAGATATAGCCATTTGAATTTCTGGAGAGCTTCCGCTATTCAATTTTGTGCATCTCGATATATCATGGGTGTCGATCATACATTCGAATCAAAAGTTATGGCCATTTGAATTTTCCGAGAGGTTCTGATGTTCAAATTTAAGCGTCTCGATATATCATGGGCGTCGATCATACATTCGAGTCAAAGGTTATGGCCATTTGAATTTTCTGAGAGCTTCCGTTGTTCAATTTTGTCCATCTCGATATATCAAGGGCGTTGATCATACATTCAAGTCAAAAGTTAGGGCCGTTTGAATTTTCCCGAGAGCTTTCATGTTCCATTTTGAGTGTCTCGATATATGATGCACGTGAATCGGACATTCGAGTTAAAAGTTATAGCCATTTAAATTTCTCGAGAGCTTCCATTGTTCAATTTTGAGCGTCTCAATATATCATGGGCGTCGATCATACATTCTAGTCAAAAGTTATGGCCGTTTGCATTTGCATAGAGCTTTCGTGTTCAATTTCGAGGGTTTCGATATATGATGCACGTGAATCAGACATCCGAGTGAAATGTTATAGCCATTTGATTTTCTAGAGAGGTTCCGTTGTTCAATTTTGAGCGTCTCGATATATGATGGGCGTAAATCATACATTCGAGTCAAAAGTTATGGCCGTTTGCATTTGCTGAGACTTCTGTGTTCAATTTCAAGGGTCTCGATATATGATGCACGTGAATCGGAGATCCGAGTGAAAAGTTATAGCCATTTGAATTTCTGGAGAGCTTTTGTTGTTCAATTTTGAGCGTCTCGATATATCAAGGGCGTCAATCATACATTCCAGTCAAAAGTAGTGGCCATTTGAATTTTCCGAGAGGTTCCGTTGTTCAATTTTGAGCTTCTCGATATATCATGGGCGTCGATCATACATTCGATTCAAAGGTTATGGCCATTTGAATTTTCTGAGAGCTTCCGTTGTTCAATTTTGTCCGTCTCGATATATCAAGGGCGTCGATCATACATTCAAGTCAAAAGTTAGGGCCGTTTGAATTTTTCGAGAGCTTCTGTGTTCAACTTTGAGGGTCTCGATATATGATGCACGTGAATCAGACAACCGAGTGAAAAGTTATAGCCATTTGAATTTCTCGAGAGCTTCCGTTGTTCAATTTTGAGCGTCTAGATATATAATGGGCGTCAATCATACATTCGAGTCAAAAGTTAGGGCCGCTTGAATTTGCAGAGAGGTTCTGATGTTCAAATTTGTCCGTCTCGATATATCAAGGGCGTCGATCATACATTCAAGTCAAAAGTTAGGGCCGTTTGAATTTTCTGAGAGCTTCCGTGTTCAACTTTGAGGGTCTGGATATATGTTGCACGTGAATCAGACAACCGAGTGAAAAGTTATAGCCATTTGAATTTCTCGAGAGCTTCCGTTGTTTAATTTTGAGCGTCTAGATATATAATGGGTGTCAATCATACATTCGAGTCAAAACTTATGGCCATTTGAATTTGCAGATAGCTTTCATGTTCAATTTCGAGGGTCTCGATATATGATAAACTAGAATCGGACATTCGAGTAAAAAGTTATAGCCATTTGAATTTCTTGAGAGCTTCTGTTGTTCAATTTTTTATCGTCTCGATATATCATGGGCGTCGATTATACATTCGAGTCAAAAGTTATGGCTGTTCGAATTTGGGGAAAAATTCCGTTGTTCAATTTTGAGCGTCACGTTATATCATGGGCGTCAATCAAACATTCAAGTCAAAAGAAATGGCCGTTTGAATTTGTGAGAGCTTCCGTATTCAGTTTTGAGCATCTCGTTATATCATGGGCGTCGATCATATATTCGAGTCAAAAGTAACGGCCGTTTGTATTTTCCGAGAGCTTGCCAATCAATTTTGAGCGTCTCGATATATCATGGGCGTCGATCATATATTCGAGTCAAAAGTTATGGCCGTTTGCATTTGCGAAGAGCATCCGTGTTCAATTTCGAGGGTCTCGATATATGATGCACGTGAATCAGACATCCGAGTCAAAAGTTATAGCCATTTGAATTTCTAGAGAGCTTCGGTTGTTCAATTTTGACCATCTAGATATATCATGGGCGTCGACAATACATTCGGGTCAAAGGCTATGGCCGTTTGGATTTGCCGAGAGATTCCATGTTCAATTTCGAGGATCTCAATATAAGCTGCACGTGAATCGGACATCCGAGTGAAACGTTATAGCCATTTGAATTTCTCGAGAGCTTTTGTTGTTCAATTTTAAGCGTCTCGATATATAATCGGCGTCGATCATAAATTTGAGTCAAAGGTTATGGCCGTTTGAATTTGCCGAGAACTTCCTTGTTCAACTTCGAGGGTCAAGATATATTAAGCGTGTGAATCGAACATCCGAGTGAAAAGATATAGCCATTTGAATTTCTCAAGAGCTTCTGTTGTTTAATTTTGAGCGTCTCGATATATCATGGGCGTCGATCATACAATCGATTCAATAGTTATGGCTGTTTGAATTTGCCGAGAGCTTCCTTATTCAATGTCGAGGGTCTCGATATATGATGCATGTGAATCGGACATCCGAGTGAAAAGTTATAGCCATTTGAATTTCCTGGGAGCTTCTGTTGTTTAATTTTGAGCGTCTCGATATATCATGGGCGTCGATCATACAATCAATTTCGAGCCAGTCGATGTATTATGTTCGTGAATCGGACATCCGAGTGAAAAGTTCTAGCCATTTGAATTTCTCGAGAGCTTCCGTTGTTCAATTTTCAGTGTCTTGATATATGATGCACGTGAATCGGACATCCGAGTGAAAAGTTATAGCCATTTGAATTTCTCGAGAGCTTCCGTTGTTCAATTTTCAGAGTCTCGATATATCATGGACGTCGATCATACATTATAGTCAAAGGTTATGGCCGTTTGAATTTTCCTAGAGATTTCGTTTTCAATTTTGTGGGTCTCGATATATGATGCAAGTGAATCGGACATCCGAGTGAAAAGTTATAGCCATTTGAATTTCTCGAGAGCTTCCGTTTTTCAATTTTCAGTGTCTCGATATATAATCAGCGTCGATCATACATTCGAGTCAAAAGTTATGGCCGTTTGAATTTGCTGACAGCTTCCGTGTTCAATTTCGAGGGTCTCGATATATGATGCACGTGAATCGAACATCCGAGTGAAACGTTATAGCCATTTCAATTTCTCGAGAGCTTCCGTTGTTCAATTTTCAGTGTCTAGATATATAATCAGCGTCGATCATACATTCGAGTCAAAAGTTATGACTGTTTGAATTTGCCAAGAGCTTTCGTGTTCAATTTCGAGGGTCTCGATATAAGATGCACGTGAATCGGGCATCCGAGTGAAAAGTTATAATCATTTGAATATCTCGAGAGATTCCATTGTTCAATTTTGAGCGTCTCGATATATCATAGTCGTCGACAATACATTCGAGTTAAAGGTTATGGCTGTTTGAATTTGCTGAGAGATTCCGTGTTCAATTTCGAGTCTAGATTCCGTTTGAGAGTCTAGATATATAATGGGCGTCGATCATAAATTCGAGTCAAAGGATATGGCCAATTGAATTTGCCGTGAGCTTTCGTATTCAATTTCGCGCGTGTCGATATATTATGTTTGTGAATCAGACATCCGAGTGAAAAGTTATACCAATTGAATTTCTCGAGGGCTTCCGTTGTACAATTTTGAGTGTCACGATATATCATGGGCGTCGATCATACATTCGAGTCAAAAGTTATTACGTTTTGAATTTTCCAGGAGCTTCGTGTTCAATTTCGAGGGTCTCGATATATGATCCAGGTGAACTAGACATTCGAGTGAAACGTTATAGCCATTTCAATTTCTCGTGAGCTTCGGTTGTTCAATTTTCAGAGTCTCGATATATCATGGACGTCGATCATACATTATTGTCAAAGGTTATGGCCGTTTGAATTTGCCGAGAGCTTTCGTTTTCAATTTCGTGGGTCTCGATATATGATGCACGTGAATCGGACATCCGAGTAAAAAGTTCTAGCCATTTGAATTTCTCGAGAGCTTCCGTTGTTCAATTTTCAGTGTCTTGATATATGATGCACGTGAATCGGACACCTAAGTGAAAAGTTATTGCCATTTGAATTTCTCGAGAGCTTCCGTTGTTCAATCTTCAGTGTCTCGATATATAATCAGCCTCGATCATACATTCAAGTCAAAAGTTATGGCCGTTTGAATTTGCCGACAGCTTTCGTATTCAATTTCGACGGTCTCGATATATGATGCATGTGAATCGAACATTCGAGTGAAAGGATATGGCCATTTGAATTTCTCGAGAGATTCCATTTTTCAATTTTGAGCTTCTCGATATATCATGGGCGTCGATCATACATTATAGTCAAAGGTTATGGCCGTTTGAATTTGCCGAGAGCTTTCGTGTTCAATTTCGTGGGTCTCGATATATGATGCACGTGAATCGGACATCCGAGTGAAAATTTATAGCCATTTGAATTTCTCGAGAGCTTCCGTTGTTCAATTTTCAGTGTCTCCATATATAATCAGCGTCGATCATACATTCAAGTCAAAAGTTATGGCCGTTTGAATTTGCTGAGAGCTTCCATGTTCAATTTCGAGGGTCTCGATATATGATGCACGTGAATCGGACATCCGAGTGAAAGGTTTTAGCCATTTCAATTTCTCGAGAGCTTCCGTTGTTCAATTTTCAGTGTCTCGATATATAATCAGCGTCTGTCATACATTCGAGTCAAAAGTTATGACTGTTTGAATTTGCCAAGAGCTTCCGTGTTCAATTTCGAGGGTCTTGATATAAGATGCACGTGAATCGAACATCCGAGTGAAAAGTTATAATCATTTGAATATCTCGAGAGATTACATTGTTCAATTTTGATCGTCTCGATATATGATAGGCGACGACAATACATTCGAGTTAAAGGTTATGGTTGTTTGAATTTGCCGAGAGATTCCGTGTTCAATTTCGAGTCTAGATTCTGTTTGAGAGTCTAGATATATAATGGGCGTCGATCATAAATTCGAGTCAAAGGATATGGCCAATTGAATTTGCCGTGAGCTTTCGTATTTAATTTCGCGCGTGTCGATATATTACGTTTGTGAATCGGACATTCGAGTGAAAAGTTATACCAATTGAATTTCTCGAGCGCTTCCGTTGTACAATTTTGAGTGTCACGATATATCATGGGCGTCGATCATACATTCGAGTCAAAAGTTATTACCTTTTGAATTTTCCAGGAGCTTCGTGTTCAATTTCGAGGGTCTCGATATATGATCCAGGTGAACTAGACATACGAGTGAAACGTTATAGCCATTTGAATTTCTCGTGAGCTTCCGTTGTTCAATTTTCAGAGTCTCGATATATTATGGACGTCGATCATACATTATTGTCAAAGGTTATGGCCGTTTGAATTTGCCGAGAGCTTTCGTGTTCAATTTCGTGGGTCTCGATATATGATGCACGTGAATCGGACATCCGAGTAAAAAGTTCTAGCCATTTGAATTTCTCGAGAGCTTCCGTTGTTCAATTTTCAGTGTCTTGATATATGATGCACGTGAATCGGACACCTAAGTGAAAAGTTATTGCCATTTGAATTTCTCGAGAGCTTCCGTTATTCAGTCTTCAGTGTCTCGATATATAATCAGCCTCGATCATACATTCAAGTCAAAAGTTATGGCCGTTTGAATTTGCTGACAGCTTTCGTATTCAATTTCGACGGTCTCGATATATGATGCATGTCAATCGAACATTCGAGTGAAAAGATATAGCCATTTGAATTTCTCGAGAGATTCCATTTTTCAATTTTGAGCTTCTCGATATATCATGGGCGTCGATCATACATTATAGTCAAAGGTTATTGCCGTTTGAATTTGCTGAGAGCTTCCGTGTTCAATTTCGTGGGTCTCGATATATGATGCACGTGAATCGGACATCCGAGTGAAAATTTATAGTCATTTGAACTTCTCGAGAGCTTCCGTTGTTCAATTTTCAGTGTCTCGATATATAATCAGCGTCGATCATACATTCGAGTCAAAAGTTATGGCCGTTTGAATTTGCTGAGAGCTTCCGTGTTCAATTTCGAGGGTCTCGATATATGATGCACGGGAATCAGACATCCGAGTGAAAAGTTATAGCCATTTCAATTTCTTGAGAGCTTCCGTTGTTCAATTTTCAGTGTCTCGATATATAATCAGCGTCGATCATACATTCGAGTCAAAAGTTATGACTGTTTGAATTTGCCAAGAGCTTCCGTGTTCAATTTCGAGGGTCTCGATATAAGATGCACGTGAATCGGGCATCCGAGTGAAAAGTTATAATCATTTGAATATCTCGAGAGATTCCATTGTTCAATTTTGAGCGTCTCGATATTGTCGCAACCTACCCTTCGGCGGGAGGGCGACGCGTGACTCGCGGGATGCGTATTCCACGAAAGGAATACGCGCGGAGTCGCCACCAACGTTTATTTGAGGAAAACGTCGGAAAAACCGGAAAAGACGCGATCTACGAACTTTTAAGTGAAAGGTTCGGGAGTTGTATTTACGCACGGGGAAGGTATTAGCACCCCACACGTCCGCCCCAAGGGACGGCAGCCTTTAATCGAATGTGCAAACATGACTTTGGTTTTTTATGTTCCCTTTTTATGTCTCTATATCCTTTATACCCTTTTTATATTTTCTCTTTTTGTGGTCGACAAGGGTGTTTCCCTTTGCTCCTACGTATTCCTCAATTTGGGATGAGAAAATCAGACCTACGTAGTTCTTTTTTATCAAGTGATTCTTTTTTACTTTAAGAGGTGATCATTTTAAGGCGTTGGACCTTAAAAATGATCCATTTTACTTAGTGAGAAAAATGAAATGACAAACTTCAAAAGCCTATTTTTATGGACGAGCTTGACTAGGCGAATTGATTTTAGCCTTTAGTTTCACTTTAGTTATTAATCAATTCGATTAAGAATGAGAAATCCCAAAGAGAAAACGTCCGATTGATTTTCCGCTTTATTTTACTAAAAGATGTCTTTTTGATTATTATATTATTTTTTACCTCTTTTTGATTTCCAACGTGGTTACGGCACGACCGAACGGTCGGAATTTATTTTAAACGAAGTTAATGGATAATACAATTCAAACGTTCGGTGGAAATTTATTTTATTTTTAAGTTAAGCGAGAAATGACTTAAGTAAAATGGCTTAAGCACGTCAACAGGGGGTATAAAAAGTAAACAAAACGAGAATAAAAATGCACGAAACACAATGTGGACCACTACGGGTACATAGAATGTATCGAAAAGCTTGGTTCGAGGTACTTACCCGTTGAAGATCGAAGAACGATGAAGAACGAATGAAGAACGTCGAAGAACGGTTGAAACCTTTGCGAAATTCTTCACGGAAAACGTTACGGAAACGTTTCGGAAGCGCCTCGGCTTAGATTTTCTTCACGGAAACGATTTTTCCAAGCAAATTCGAAAGAGAGAGAAGTGCCAAAGGGGCTGAACCCTTTTCTTCTTCACTTCCTCCCCTATTTATAGCAAAATAGGGGAGGTGGTTGCCGCCCAGCTCGCCCAGGCGAGCCAGGTTGCTTCCTCCAGAAGCAACAGCCTTCTGGAGGAATATTCTGGAGGGCCCAAGTGGGCCTGGGTGCTATTTGCACCCCCATTTTTACTAAGTACACCCCCCCTCTGCTTTTTTGGTGATTCTTTTTTCGTAAAGTTACGGAAACTTACGAATTCCGTAACGATACTTGTTTTCTTTCCTTAATGTTACAGAACCTTGCAGATTACATAACCATCCCCTTTTTGACTTACGGAATGTTACGGAACCTCACTTAATTATGCAACGATGCTTCCATTTGATTTCCGGTGTGTCACGGAAACTTACGGATTGTGCATCAATATTTTTTTTTGATTTTCCGGCATGTCCTGGAATTTCACAAACTGCCTAATGATGGGTGTCAAGCACCTCACAAGGACCAAAGAAAGGTCGCATGTCATGAAGCAAAGGTCCCCGGACGAAATTAGGGTATGACAGTTGCCCCTCTTTACTTGTCTTTTATTGGAGATAAAAGGAAAGTAAAGATAAGACACTAATTTCGTTCCTCTCGATTTGACGAGAGTCGCGGGTGACCATAAAATCTCCACATGCAAATGACTTGTTGTTCCCAGAATATCACAAATTGCCTAATGATGGGTGCCAAGCACCTCACAAGGACCAAAGAATGGTCGCATGTCATCAAGCAAAGGTCCCCGGACGAAAATCAATGTATGACACTAATTTCGCTCCTCTCGGTTGACGAGAGTCGCGGGCGACCATGACTTGTCGTTCCTAGAATTTCACAAATTGCCTAATGATGGATGCCAAGCACCTCACAAGGACCAAAGAATGGTCGCATGTCATCAAGCAAAGGTCCCCGGACGAAAATCAGTGTATGACACTAATTTCGCTCCTCTCGGTTGACGAGAGTCGCGGGTGACCATGAAATTTCCGCGTGTAAATGACTTGTTGTTCCCGGAGGAACAAAAGGTGCAGAAGACTATGTCAGTCTCTGCATGCTATCAAGCGTTCTGTCTTACAGATAGCAAAAGAATGTTTATACGGATAACCACTCGGGTATTTCCGCGTATCATCGGGCCCGCCGCCTCTGGATGATACAAGGGTGCAGAATGACCAAATTTGGTCTCTGCTTGTCATCGGGCCCGCCGCCTCTGGATGACAAAAGGGTGCGGATAACCATAAGGTATCTCCGCGTATCATCGGGCCCGCCGCCTCTGGATGATACAAGGGTGCAGAATGACCAAACTTGGTCTCTGCTTGTCATCGGGCCCGCCGCCTCTGGATGACAAAAGGGTGCGGATAACCGTAAGGTATCTCCGCGTATCATCGGGCCCGCCGCCTCTGGATGATACAAGTGTGCAGAATGACCAAACTTGGTCTCTGCTTGTCATCGGGCCCGCCGCCTCTGGATGACAAAAGGGTGCGGATAACCGTAAGGTATCTCCGCGTATCATCGGGCCCGCCGCCTCTGGATGATACAAGGGTGCAGAATGACCAAACTTGCTCTCTGCTTGTCATCGGGCCTGCCGCCTCTGGATGACAAAAGGGTGCGGATAACCGTAAGGTATCTCCGCGTATCATCGGGCCCGCCGCCTCTGGATGATACAAGGGTGCAGAATGACCAAACTTGGTCTCTGCTTGTCATCGGGCCCGCCGCCTCTGGATGACAAAAGGGTGCGGATAACCGTAAGGTATCTCCGCGTATCATCGGGCCCGCTGCCTCTGGATGATACAAGGGTGCAGAATGACCAAACTTGGTCTCTGCTTGTCATCGGGCCCGCCGCCTCTGGATGACAAAAGGGTGCGGATAACCGTAAGGTATCTCCGCGTATCATCGGGCCCGCCGCCTCTGGATGATACAAGGGTGCAGAATGACCAAACTTGGTCTCTGCTTGTCATCGGGCCCGCCGCCTCTGGATGACAAAAGGGTGCGGATAACCGTAAGGTATCTCCGCGTATCATCGGGCCCGCCGCCTCTGGATGACAAAAGGGTGCGGATAACCGTAAGGTATCTCCGCGTATCATCGGGCCCGCCGCCTCTGGATGATACAAGGGTGCATGTCACATGACCTCAGGGTCAGTATGACAAAGATTATGGGGCGGCCGACAAAAGCAAGGCTCTTGCTCCTACGTATCCTCCAATGAGGAATTCAGACCTACGTAGTTCTTGATAACCTGTGAGAGTTGAAAAGTCTCCATCGGAAAATGCTGACATCTCCAGAAAGGGCGCAGATGACCATATTGGTCTCTGCTCGTGAATCACACTTGGGGTCACTGAATGACGAGGTGCGGATAACCGTAAGGTGTCTCCGCGGGCTACCAGCTCTTGAGTCATGGCAACAAAAGGCGGTGTGGTCGACAAAAGCGAGGCTCTTGCTCCTACGTATCCTCCAATGAGGAACTCAGACCTACGTAGTTCTGGATAACTTGTGAGATTTGAAAAAGTCTCGGTGTTTTCTCCACTAAAATGCAAACATGCTTTAGCAAGGAGACAAATATTCCAACTGATTTAGAGCAGCATATGCTTTTTTGAGTGAAAAACAATGCGTCTACCGGGGAAGGAGAGTCTGCTGATGAAATCTCCCATAACCATAAATGAGATTTTGGATGTTAGCATTTCGTTTCTAAATGATCATTTAGAGGAAACACTGGGTTCGACAAAAATAGAAGAAATCCACTCAAAGTGTATCAATCTCGCACAGGTAAGTGTTTCATCCTAATTCCGAACCATAGATATGTCATAACTTGACTTTGCAAATTATTTCCTATCAAATCAAAAATTACACGCGTGATCATGGATCAATAGGGCTTCCCTTGGGAATGGGTTCTTTTGGTGGTTTCTTCTTTTGTGTGTTTTTGGCTTTTGATTTTTCTGGCTTTTTTCTTTTTCTGTTTTTGTTTAGTGCGGGGCGAGAAAAAAAAGTCGCTAGCGCACGGGATTTTGGTTGGTAATCAAAGGGAGAAGACTATTTTAGGTCGTGGTTCCCTTTCCTTCTTTTTTCGTTCATTTGGTGACAATTCTGTATTGTTCAGATATTGTCCGGTCCAAAGACCTCTCTGCATATTCCTTCTGTTTTTCCTTCAAGAACTTTCTTTCCTTCCCTTTTTTACTTTCTCCCATTCTTTGATTGGGAATTTCCTTTCTTTTCTTTTTGCTTTCTCCCACTCTTTGATTGGGGAATTTTCCTTCTTTTCTTTTTTGCTTTCATTGGAAATTTTCCTTCTCTTTTTCTTTGATTGGAAATTTCCCTTCTATTCCTTTTTGCTTCCGAGGGTAAGGATTGACATTCTCACCCTGGGTCAAGGTTTATGGTGAGTCAGGATTTTGGCTCAAAGCTTGTAGAATGGCTAGACATGATACATGTCAGGGCTTGGTTTGGTTCAAGGGTAAAAGGGATGCCCCACATTATTTCCATGACACAAATGCAAAAATGATGATTTGGAAATTTTATGCAAAACTGGTCATGCATGCACCTATGCGGACACTCAAGTGTCAAATTTTTATGGTCATGTGATGCTAGGGCTTAGGATTTATTTCCTCTATTTTAAATCAACCCAATGTTTCCAAAATATGTTCTTTTATCAATTTGTGCATTCATTCGAGTCCATTTCGGGCGTCCGGGGAAATTTCACAGCATTCACCCTTCAGGTGTAGACACGTTTTTTTTCTCTTCAAAAATCGGTCATGATCAATGAATTTTTTTTTCAAAGAAGAGTTGGAAATCATCTCTTTTCAAAAGCATGTCGGTTTTTAGCTAGACAACTTATTTTCTCTTTTTCCACCTTTTTCCTTACTTGCCTTCTTCTTTTTTTCTTATTTGCTCTCTTTTTCTTTACTCGCCCTCTTCTTTTTTTCTTATTTGCTCTCTTTTTCTTTACTTGCCCTCTTCTTTCCCTTTTGTTCTCTTTTCCATTTCATTTTCTTTTCTTTTCTATTTTTATTTTTATCATGATTTTTTTTGTTTATTTTACATATATACTTTTGGACGATGTTCCTAAACGAAGAACTCTACACGGTTCCAGAATTTCAAACATCATCGATAGTAATGATATATAAATACTAACGCAACAATCTAAACAAAAATGTATGCGCTGTACAAATGACAATCGAAACAACAAAAACAAACATTAGTCTCTCAAGTCAAAACAATAACATAGAATAAAAATGACAAAAGAAATATGAAAGAAAACATGAATCTGGGGATCTCCCAGTCACGTATCTCCACTCCCTCCCAAGAAGTCAAGCAAATCGGCCATCTCCTCATCCTCGTGGGCTTCTTCTCCATCGCCGGGAGCTTCTGGGGGTGCCTCTCCTGCTTGGGCCTCGGGCCAATCTCCGGGCCATGCAACCTCTGCCCTGAACTGGTCTGGAGTAGGGCATGAAAAAGAAGCGAAGCCCTGGCTCTGCATGCTAAGGCTCATCTGGTACAGACAATCATGGGTCCGTACATGTGCTCGGTGGTTGGCCGCCTGCTGGCGAACCAAATGCCGTAAATACTGCTCCATGTCAAATGCCCCAGCCTGGCCAGCCTGATGAGGTGGTGGGGGCGCGCCTGCGGCCTGTGGAGCATCACCCTGAGCCTGTCTCTGGGTACAGTACTTCTCAATAAAAGCCCGGGTGATGGGCGGCCGAATCACCTTGGTAGGTGCAACGGGGACTCCGAACGACTGGCAGAGTCCTGTGATCAGTGCGGGGAATCCCAGGGCCCTGTTGGACTTATCTGGGTCCAAAGGGTGCCTAGTGGGCGCCATACCTGCAAAAATATAGATGGCATCAGCGATCAACTGAGCCACATGGATGCTCATCCGTGTCAGGATGGCGTACACCAGCTGGCACTTCGGCATGGGGAGGTCGGAATTATGATCGGTGGGCAGGATGTTGCTGAGGAGCAATGTCATCCATATCTGGGTCAGGGTGGTCATGTTGGTGCGCATGATTCGCACTCGCCTCCCTGCAGCAGTCCGGGCAAAATCCTGTCCCGGTATACATAGCAGCTGGGCGATGGCCTCCTCATCGAACCCGTCAGACCGGTTCCTCCTCTGGTCATACTCACATTCCTGGCCCTCTTCCAACACCAACGGATATCCTAGGAGTTGGCCGATAGCGTCGGCATCAAACGGGATCCACTGACCCCTTACCCAGGATCTCATGTCACGCACGCCCTCCTCTGTTGGCCAAGCATTGGCATAAAACTCAAGGACTATTTCTGGATCAAACTTGGCCATGGGAGTAACCAGTGATGCCCACCGCCGGCGCCCTATTTCCTCCTGGAAATCAGTATACTCGTCGTCCCTGAGCTGGACGCGTCGCTCCCGGAGAAACGACCATCCCTTGATGGCCTCGAAGCGCTGCTGGTGTACAGCACTCCTAAAGCGGTGACTATCATACTCCGGAGCGGAACTAGTTCCTTCAGCTGCCTTGTCCTTCCTGGACCTCTTCGAGGCAAGCTTCCTCGGAGCCATTTCCTGCGAAGGCAAACATTTGGAAAGTTAGTTTTACCAGTGGGACACTACTCTTAAAACAAAAATGACATACAACCTCCTCCCATAAATACAAACATCAATGTAAATTTAGAGCAAGCTTATGCGCATATTTCCCTACGAACGTTCACTTGCACAAGACATCCTATTAACTAAGAAAAATGCACCCATATACAATCAAGGTAGCTTCATTACCTAGATTATTTACATGTACTTCCAAGGTGTATTTGTTATTTACATCACACACGCCTCCTTGGCTAAATTTACATACATGCATACTCAAAGCATTTCGGGGTACCAAAAATTGCACATGCGCTCATCTTGGTATTTCTAATACCTATACATATACAAACTTCATGATGAATCTTGACTACCTACGCAATAAGGTGCTACATTTCATGCTCTTTTTTTTTTTTTTTTTTTGAGGGGAATATTAACCATGTCCCCTCCCTTCTCATGGATTAGCATCTTGCCTAACTTGAACTTACTTAGGTTAGAATTAGGCGTTGATTACTTATTTTTTTACTTTTTAAAACAAACAAAAAGTAAAAGAAAGCTGCAAAATACAAAGGATACGGGGCTGCCTTGCAGCGACATTCTCTGCTTGTTTCGCACAGAGAAGGGCAACGATCGGTCGGTCGTGACCCCATCCCCACTTGCGTTCGTTCTTAAGTACCTGCAAGTAATAAACAACCAGGTATGGCCAATCTTGACCGCGTCATTACCCTACCTTGATTGGTTTTTGCCGTTCCTGTTTTGTCTCTACTCCAGAAGGTAGCCCAAGGTGATCCTGCCCCTGTTTTACCACAACAATATACATGTGTATGCGTATGCGTATGCATGAATGTTTTCAAACGCAGAAAATTTAGGGAAAGTTGGTTCAGGTTCAATTCTAATTAAGCGCTTGGGGGATCCCATGAACTGAGCGGAAGGGCTCAGGTGATCACAGATTAACGCAAGGTGTGAAACTAACGTGAGGACTAAAAGCCTCGAATCCACGTTCATTTCTTTGAAAGATTGTAACGAGAGATACAACAGACAGGAAATCCCTGGGGGAAATCCAGAAAACGCATAAAGATAAAGAACATGCAGCGACATCCTTAATTGCCCCAGCTTCTAAGCATAATATTGTTTGACGACATCAGAGTTCACGGGTGAAGGTAGCTCTTCGCCATCCATGTTGGTAAGCACCAGGGCTCCTCCGGAAAAAGCCCTCTTCACAACAAAAGGCCCTTCGTAGTTCGGGGCCCATTTCCCTCGATGGTCCTTGACAGCATGGGACATTTTCTTTAGCACAAGGTCTCCCTCATGGAACTTGCGTAAGCGTACTTTCTTGTCGAATGCACTCTTCATTCTTTGCTGGTATAAGCGCCCATGACTCATGGCCGTTAAGCGCTTACCCTCAATGAGGTTGAGCTGATCGTAGTGTGTTTGAGCCCACTCTGATTCCTTTAATCCGGATTCTGCCAAGATCCTTAATGACGGGACTTCTACCTCAAACGGTAACACAACCTCCATCCCATATACCAATGAGAACGGCGTTGCCCCAGTTGACGTTCGCACTGAAGTCCGGTAACCGTGTAACGCGAATGGGAGCATCTCGTGCCAATCCTTGTATGACACGATCATCTTTTGGATAATCTTTTTGATATTCTTATTGGCCGCTTCCACGGCTCCATTCATCTTTGGCCGGTAGGGCGTGGAATTGTGATGCTGGATTTTAAACTCCTTGCACATTTCTGCCATCATCTTATTATTCAGGTTGGTGCCGTTGTCCGTGATAATATTCCTTGGCAAACCATATCGGCAGATGATCTCTTTCTTAATGAACCTGACCACCACATTCCTCGTGACATTGGTATATGAAGCCGCCTCGACCCACTTGGTGAAATAATCTATCGCTACGAGGATGAAGCGATGACCATTCGAGGCCTTGGGCTCAATGGCCCCGATGACATCTATTCCCCCACATGGAGAAAGGCCAAGGGGCGGACATGACATTCAGAGGATGTGGTGGGGCATTGACATTATCTGCGAATGCTTGACATTTGTGGCACTTCCTCACATGGACACAACAATCACTTTCCATGGTAAGCCAGTAATAACCTGCTCTTAGGATCTTCCTGGCCATAGCATGTCCGTTGGCGTGCGTTCCAAACGAGCCCTTATGGACTTCTTCGATCATGTGATTTGCCTCCTTGGCATCCACACACCGCAGGAGTGTCATGTCGTGATTTCTTTTATACAGTATGCTTCCGCTCATGAAGAAACCGGCTGCCAACCTCCTCAATGTCCTTTTATCGTTGTCGGCAATCTCTGGCGGGTATTCTTTGCTTACGACATATCGCTTGATGTCGTAATACCAAGGCTTTCCGTCCCGTTCCTCTTCCACTTGGCAACAATGTGCGGGTTTGCCACGACACCAAAATTCAATGTAGGGTAGATCCCCGTGCAGTGTTAGCTGGAACATAGACGCCAACGTAGCAAGGGCATCCGCCATTTGATTTTCCTCGCGGGGAACATGATGGAAGGAGATCTCATCGAAAGTCTTAGCCAATTCCTTGATATAGGCTTTGTAGGGTATCAGCTTGGGATCTCTAGTTTCTCATTCCCCTCTCAGCTGATGGATTACCAACGCTGAGTCGCCGTACACCTTGAGTAGTTTGACATTGGAGTCAATTGCTGCCTGGACGGCTAGGGCACATGCTTCATATTCGGCCATGTTGTTGGTGCAGTCGAATCCTAGCCTGGCTGTGAAAGGTACACATTGATTGTCCGGAGAGACCAACACTGCCCCAACGCCATGACCTAGAATGTTTGACGCTCCGTCAAACCATACAGTCCATTTGTCCCGATCTTCGTCCAACTTTTCCTCGAACAAGGCCATGATGTCCTCATCCGGGAATTCCGGATGCATGGGCTGGTAGTCGTTAAGAGGCTGTTGAGCCAAATAATCTGCCAAAGCGCTTCCTTTTATCGCCTTTTGGGTGACGTAGACTATATCAAACTCAGATAGCAAGACTTGCCACCGGGCGATTCGTCCTGTGAGAGCTGGCTTTTCAAAGATGTACTTAACCGGGTCCATTTTGGATATCAACCAGGTAGTATGGCTCAGCATGTACTGCCTTAGGCGATGGGATGCCCATACTAAAGCACAACACGTTCTTTCGAGCAAGGAGTAATTCATCTCACAGGTCGTGAACTTCTTACTTAGGTAGTAAACAGCGCGCTCTTTCTTCCCGGATTCGTCATGTTGCCCCAGCATACACCCCATTGACTCGTCCAAGATTGTCATGTACAAAATGAGAGGCCTTCCAGGTACTGGTGGCATAAGCACGGGAGGATTCATTAGGCACTTTTTGATCCTTCCAAAAGCCTCTTGGCAATCCTCATTCCACCGATCAGTTTGGTTTTTGCGCAAGAGTTTAAACAACGGCTCACAAATGGCGGTGAGCTGCGATATGAATCTGGCAATATAATTCAAGCGCCCCAGGAAACCTCGGACTTGCCTCTCTGTACGGGGTTCTGGCATCTCAAGGATAGCCTTCACTTTTTCGGGGTCTACCTTTATCCCTTTCTGGCTTACAATGAAACCAAGCAATTTCCCTGATTTGACCCCAAAGGTACACTTAGCGGGGTTCAACCTTAATTGATATTTCTTAAGCCTTTCGAACAATTTCCGCAGGTTGACAAGGTGTTCTTCCTCGGATTTAGATTTAGCAATTATGTCGTCCACGTAGACCTCGATCTCTTGATGCATCATATCATGGAACAAAGCTACCATGGCCCGTTGATAAGTTGCCCCGGCATTCTTGAGTCCAAAGGACATCACCTTGTAACAGAACGTTCCCCACAGGGTGACGAAAGTAGTCTTTTCCATATCCTCGGGTGCCATCTTTATCTGATTGTAACCAGAGAAACCGTCCATGAAGGAAAATAAAGCGAAATTGGCCGTGTTATCTACAAGGATATCGATGTGTGGTAAAGGAAAATTGTCCTTGGGACTGGCCCGATTCAGGTCCCGATAATCTACACACATTCGTACTTTCCCATCTTTTTTAGGAACTGGTACGATGTTGGCAACCCATTCTGGATACCGAGCGACGGCCAGAAATCCAGCGTCAAATTGCTTCTTCACTTCTTCTTTTATCTTCAAGGATGTTTCGGGCTTCATCCTCCTCAGTTTCTGTTTTACCGGGGAACACTCGGGATTTAGAGGTAATCGGTGTTGTACAATGTCAGAACTCAAACCGGGCATATCTTGGTATGACCAAGCAAAGATGTCTTGGTAGTCTTTTAGCAGGATTATTAATTCTTCACGAATAGGTGCGGTAATACCTGTACCTATCTTTACTTCCCTCTTTCCACTGCCAATTCCTAAGTCTACTAGCTCTGTTTCTTCTTGATGAGGCCCCATTTCTTGGTCCTCATGGGCGACCATTCTTTCTAGTTCTGGGGGAAGTCCCACATCCTCATTTCCTTCATCTTCCGTTTGATTCATTTCTTGCTCGAAGTCGATAGACGGGTCCCAGGTATTAGTACCTTCGGGGGACTCGTCATCGGATATTATGCTTGTTGCGTAAATGCCGGGGCGTTCCTCCACTCGCCAATTTCCCAGCTGGAAATCAGGAGGGCATGGTCGTACCAAATCCAAAGTACTCGGAATATCATCTTCGCATATCGCGAACGCTTGACCTTTGTCTCCCGAACCCGCGCTTATAAAGCTTCTACTTATGTGGCAGGGCGGGCTTCCTTCACCTTCTTGTCTCCAACGTGAACTTTGACCATTGTTCTTCCTTCCCGCGATGCTTCTTTTCATGTCCGCCTGAGTGGGCTTATAGCCTAAACCATACTTCCCACGATTTCCTTGGGTATTTATCAGGCTAGTTATGCCGCCGTTGTTTTTTCCTAAACCCATCCCGGGTTCATAACCGTTCCCCAACATAACTCGGGCCATCATTACCGCTGCATCGGACAGACAAGGCTGCCCAAAGAGGGAGTCCACGGAGGAAATGCTGACCACCTCAAAAGACTGGAAAGCAGTTTCTGACGATTCTTCTGCGGCTTCCACATAAGGCATGGAGGATGGGCAGCTTACCAAGATATCTTCCTCGCCTGACACGATGACCAAGTGCCCCTCCACTACGAATTTCAGCTTTTGGTGGAGTGTAGAAGGCACAACTCCCACTGAGTGGATCCACGGGCGCCCCAACAGGCAGCTGTAGGGGGGGTTAATATCCATTATTTGGAAGGTGACTTGACAGGTGTGAGGGCCTATTTGTACTGGGAGATCGATCTCTCCCCTAACCTCTCGGCGAGTGCCGTCGAAGGCCCGAACCACCATTGAACTTGGTTTTAAGTGGGAAGCATTGAATGGTAACTTCTCCAAAGTGCTCTTAGGCATCACGTTTAAACTGGAACCATTATCGATGAGCACCTTGGCTACGATATGGTCCATACACTTGACTGATACGTGTAAAGCCTTATTATGCTCCCCTCGGCGGGGATTTCTTCTTCGGCGAAGGCAAGATAGTTGTTGGCAGTGATATTGTTGACCAGCCCTCCGAAACCTTCTACCGAGATATTTTGGGCCACGTGAGCCTCGTTCAGCACTTTTACTAGCAGAGCCCGATGAGGCTCGGAGCTCATAAGTAACTCCAACAGCGAGACCCTAGCCGGGGTTTTGTTGAGCTGTTCGATAACCTTGAATTTGCTCTGCTGAATTATCTGAAGGAACTCGCTGGCTTCCTCTAGCGACACCTCCTTTCTACCATCCTTTTTCTCCGGGGGCCCCTTTGCTGGAATATCTTTATTCGAAGCGTGGGGTGCTTCGCCATCTTGTTCCTCCACCACTTTTCCTTTTCCCTTGACGTCGGCGGGTTGGACTGGTAGGTCCGGAGGTGCGAACACACGACCACTACGGGTCACACCACTCAGTCCCGTGATATTTGTTACTTTAGCTGACAGCGAGCTGACGTCAGTGACTTCTTCTTCCTTCTTCCCCGGAGGTGTATATCTCCACGGGACCGCGTGACTATTTTGGTACGGGAAAGGAACAGGTTTGGCCATTAAGGGGTGTTCGGGCTTTTGCGAAGCTGCGCTTTTAGTGAAGTATATCACCAAGGGTTTGGGCTTCGCAACACCGCTCCCCTCTGTAGATTGCATGCATATATGCTGCTCTTCTTTTCCTTCAATGCCGACTTCCAGTCGACCTTGATCTACCATCCGCTGTAACAATTCCTCTACTTCCAAACACGTCTCCATGTCATGCATCTCGCCGGAATGTAGCAGACAGGAATCCTCCTTACACCCACTATGGGGAATCACACCTCCCTTTTGTAGGGCCTCAAAGATAAACCTCCTAGGGGTCGCCACATCCCTTAAAGGTTTAGACCTGTGCGGCCTATCGGATTCAACTGCATTAACTGCTCCCCCTCCATGATTGGCGAGCGGGTTGGTTCTCACATTGGGCCGATCCTCTTGGAAAGTCAGCCATCCAGCATCCATTAAATGTTGGACCTTGTATTTAAGGGCCAAGCATTTTTCGACGGAATGCCCCGGGACACCCCCATGGTACTTGCAAGTTGCGTTAGGGTCATACCACTTCGGGAAAGGGGGTTCGAGGACCCTTCCGGGAGTTACCACGGCCAAATGATTGGCGATGAGGGATGGTAGAAGATCTTCGTACGTCATTGGGAGTGGGGTGAATTCTGGAAATGGCCTCGGAGGGAAGTTCCTTGTCGTGTTGGAATTACCGGCCGGTCGAGTCATGTTCGGAGTTGGAACTTGGGGAGCTTCCCTCTGGGTGGGTGCCTTAGGTTGCACGGGTGTTGAACTAGAGGTATTCCCAGTATGAGCCGAGAAGCTTGGGTGATGTTGCGCGTACTGATGGGTACCATGAGGTGTTTGCTGGGGTTTGACCCACGCGGGTGTTGAAGAGACGGCATGGGCATCTCCTTCCTTCCTTTTTGCCCCTGTTGCCCCGATTCTTTTGGCATTCACGTTTGTGGACGAAACGTAATCAAACTTTCCTCTTTTCAATCCAACCTCGATTCTTTCCCCGGCAAACACCAGATCCGCAAAGCTGGACGGCATGTAACCCACTAGCTTCTCATAGTAGAACACTGGCAGAGTGTCTACCATCATGGTGATCATCTCTCTCTCAACCATGGGAGGAGCTACTTGTGCTGCCAAATCCCTCCATCGCTGCGCATATTCTTTAAAGGTTTCACCCTCTTTCTTGAACATATTCTGCAGTTGAGTACGGTCAGGAGCCATATCAGAATTGTACTGATACTGCCTTAGAAAGGCGGTAATCAGATCCTTCCAAGTACGGATACGGGAAGCTTCCAAATTAGTGTACCACACTATCGCAGCTCCGGCCAAGCTATCCTGAAAGAAGTGTATCAACAGCTTTTCATCTTTAGAGTGGGCGCCCATCTTACGGCAGTACATTTTGAGATGGTTTTTGGGACAAGTCGTCCCTTTATACTTGTCGAAGTCCGGCACTTTGAACTTCGAGGGAATAACAACATCGGTACTAAGCAAAGATCCGTCATGTCTGCGAACGGATAGTCCCCAAATCCTTCTACGGCCCTCAATCTTTCCTCAAGGAGATCGAGCTTGCTCCTTTCTTCAGTTGCTGGGGGCGGCCCTTCCATGGACAGAACTATTGGTGGTACTGCGATGTTGGGTTGAGGCAACGTGCCTGGTGCCGGCCCTTCGGGGATCGGGGATAGAACTCGACATCCCTCCGAGCATAATCTTGAGGGTCTTGTGGACTTCG